>NC_061121.1:116679145-116850339 GCF_002878395.1 Capsicum annuum
TTCCTTGGCCATTGATGGAGGGATTTCCATGTTCTCTTATGGAATGTCGAATCCCAAAATATTGCAATGGAACTCCTTCTACCCACAATCAATCATGAGGAACGATAGGTACTAGATAAATTAAAACCAATAGTACAAAAAGATAAAAATGGGGGGTTTGAAAGGTATCACACTTAATATTTCTTTTCTTGGATTTTTCAAGTACAAATTTGGGGCTACGAATACTTAGAGTCTAAATAATTAGGCATGAATCTTGGGATTATACTTTCCAAGGGACAAGATGTGTATGGAGACATGATAGTATGGTGCATGTTCTAATTGATGATGATGTGGTAGGCTAGGTTGTAGGTCCTTGGGGCTAGTTTTTCAACATAGCCTTAAACATCCCACTCATTGACTCTTTTGAGTACCTAACGAGTGTGTCAAATAATACCACCCAATTTCTCAATTAGGCATCCCTATTTCTAGGATGATACCCAAGGAATAGTAAACTTCACAGTCACTCCTATCTCTAAGATAGAGAAAATTTAGCAAACTATGCCATCAATTGTCTACTATTGATTTGGTTCCCATATCCCTCTTTCAAGGATGATGTTGTTTCCTAATATTAACCCAAACCCTTCTTTCAAAGATAGATTAACGTTTGAAGAGCTTGTAATTTTCACCCAAAAACCCAATTGAGTATTTGGGGTTTTCACCCACAAATCCTAACAAATTTAATTATGCAACAATCGAACCCATCAATCAATACATTAACATATGCACAAATAAATCACAACCCACATGAAATTGCACCCTATTCTAGATTAATCCCAAGAGGATAAACTAGCTACTCATAAGATAATTATGTAAAGATTTTACCCAAAATCTCTATTGATTTGATTAGATAAAATCTTAAGTGAATGTTACCTCAAACTGTGAGATCCAACAAGTCTTCAATGGGAGTTTACTAATTCTTCACTTGGAGGTGACTCCAAAGTATTCTTTACCAAAATTTTATACAATATTATCTTCTTCAAAAATTGAGGCTATAAACCTAGAACAATGTTTGATAATTGGGGAAGATGGAATATCTAATTAGTGAGTGATTAGGGATTTAGTCCTTAATTTGTCCAATTTAGAATTAGCTGTATGCATTTATATTTCCGCCCTTGGGTTATATTTTTCTGCTAATCCATGATCATAGAGACTTCACCTCAATGTAGCGACCACGAGTGATATCAAAGCCACACGTTCTTGGTTGGTTAACCTTCTTTACTGACTGCAATAGTGGACCTAAGACTCTAACCATAGTAACCGAGGTTGTGCCTGCTCAAAGTTTTCAGCGGTACTTCTTTCCTTTCTTTTGATCCTTCTTAGCTCTAATATGCATCTTTCCAACTCATCAACAATATTCCTATAAAATATGGATATTAGTGCATTCAATCAAAATTATGTCTCATATATTCATTAAAAATATGGTAATGTGCATGAATGTTAAGTGCAAATGACTGGTAAAATCACCACTCATCAGAAGTCCCGGTTAAGATTTTTGATAATCAAGTTAATTGTCTATGGACTAAAGTCCAAATATCCATTCATATTTTCTACTTTGGATACTCGTTCATGAGGTATGTGTAATCCTTAATATCCTTTTTTTCTATTTATTTAAAGGTAAATGTGGTTGTGTTCTGTGTTCAATCGTGCTAAGGGATGCCTTGCTTCATCATTCGATGACGAATGATCCTAAGGGGATAATGTAATACCTAGATTTCTAGTCCCTAAAAATATTCTTTACATTTGAGTTCACTGCCCCAATTACAACTTTTTCTACGAGTTGTAGGGTGTCTATATAGGTCATAGGACCCTAATCATAGATTGACCAGTTTGTGAGGCTAGGTTCCTATTCTGATCACGATTTATACTAAATGAGTCATCTAGACTCACTTCAAGTTGTATTTTGCTTATTTGTAGCATAACCAGTATAGTGCTCAATTGATTCTGCCTTGACAACAGTCCAAACTAATGAGTCGTAAAGTATGAAATATAAGTCATAGGGTGTGACTCGTAATTAGACCAAGCTTGGTACCCTATGGATACTTTCCAAACTATGACTAAAGGTCACAAGTCATAAAGTAACCCTATGAGTCATAAGGTTGCCCGTAGCGACTAGGCGATAATTTTTTAGTATTTCACTAAGGGCACTTTGGATATTTCCCCTCCTCTCTAATTGTGACCCAAGACCTAAAATTCCTTTATGGCATCATTATCATTAGGAAACAAATCTAAATAACTTCTCAAACTCTCTCAAATTCCTAAAGTTAAGAACACTTAGGGTTTCTAAGTAGTTCGTCAATTATGAATCTCAAGGGTGATTTCTCTTAATGGTTGTATTACTTTTACGCATGTTCCTCTTCCCTAATTATTATTTTATGAAAAACATGTGTTTTAAATGGTTTAATTACATGGATTTGAATATGGGATTTGACATGAGGTTAGGGTTTTTGAATCGATGATTCTTTAATTGTTTTCCCTAGGTTTTCATGAGTTGTTCATGGTTTTAATTGATGATTTCATCTTGGAACTTGGTTTTGAATAATTATATTTCCTCAACTCACTTGTATAAATGGCTAAAATTATGGAATTGGCACATGGTTTGACTTACTCACCTATTCTATTGCATTGCATAAATGGTTAAAGAATGAGCATGGATTTTTAAATCCTTATTGGCTATGTTTTGATTAATGAACAAAGGGGGTCGAGGAATTCGCCCGAGTTAATGGAATTGTAATTGCATAATTATGTGCTTGCAAGCTAAATGGTATGAAAATACCTATGGTCTAACTTGATGTATAATTCCTTTACTAATGAATAGGTTATGTGAAAATTATTTTAATTGGGATTAATGAGGGTTATGCAAATAAACCGTGAACGTGAGGGTCTCTAATGACTAATACTGGAAACTCACATTTGCAGGGTTGGTCTTGATGACTGTGTTCATGGTTCACTCTATTGATATATTTTATATCTAGGATTGATGTGGGGTCAGATCATTTCTTGGTCTTCTTTGATACCTCTGGTTCTTACAGCTAATACACACTAGGCTCTTTTAGTAGGGGGGCTAAACCCATATATCACATGAGTGCCTATTTATGATGGTTGAGCTATATAGTATAGGATAATGTTTTACTTTCACGCCAAACCTTGTTTCCTACCCCATCATCTATTATATATATATATATATATATATGTAAGCATATATGTTAGTTTTAAATTGAACTTTTGACGGACATTATTCTACTCTTTTCCTGAGTTACATGCTAGTGCTCCTCCCACTTATCATCTATGGATGTTGTATTCCCATGAGATGTGGGGTATGAAGGCACTTCTATTTTTCCTATGCATTGATAGGTGATCTCAGATTTTGTCATTGAAGTGAAATGGTGCACTTTCATTCTCTAAAAGACTTGATTATTCGATTGGTTTTACCTTTTATAAATTATAATTGAAGACTTTACATTTGCATAGTCATTGTCATTGTCATTGTCAGGGTCGGGGGCATATCCCGACGTAGGTTTGTTTTTTGTATAAAGGCTTTGTGAATATTATTGTTGATTCGGTATTGATGTTTACACTCTTAGATGTCTTTGAACTTATTGCTTTCTATCTTATTATATGTTTGAAATTCATCCATTGTCAGGTGAGTTATGTTCTCTTTTTCTAGGCAATAAGGGTTGTCTTCGATCCTCTATGGACTTAAGATACCCGCCACAACTAGGATTTGGTTTAGGTTATGACTGTATTTTTTCATTGAAGCATAAGAAGCATAAATTTAAAATTTCATAAAAATGAATTTGATTTGTCTAAGTTGTGATTTTTGGTATTTATCTTGGTCTTTCTATTTTTCATTGCCTGAAAAGATGTTTGAAATAAAAAATATATTGGAAATAAAATTGCTCTTGATAGATATAATGGTTTGTTCTCCATATAAAGGAGAGCCTAAATGTCAAATTTCATCTGATTTGGAGCTAAAATGAATTAGTTATGAAAAAGTTCATTGATGTTCTTTGTGTTCTTCATAAAACTCATGTCTTGATGAATAATAAAATTCAAAAAGTGGTGTTAGATCTAAAAAGGGGAAAGGAAAAAAGGGGATACCTGTTTATACAAAAATGAAATTTACTAAAATAGGTAAATACTAGGACTGACCACACGATACAAGTTTTGGGCGTTAGGTGACCTTACTACCCACTTGGGCGAACTGAAAGTGTACTTTTGCTACAAAATAACCATTTTGGAAAGATAAAACTCAACTTTGGTGATATACTAAACTGAAGAGGTGTCATAAAACTCTAGTCTATTATGCCAAGTTGGCAAGCAAACTTGGACATTGGCAAAGTAAAATGCACTTTGGTTAGTATGAGCCTTCTTTGGCGAGTGAAAGGTGAAATTTTACTAGTGGGACAAAACTTTGGTGAGCTAGGGGTGCACTTTGGCTAGTTACAACACACTTTGGCAAGACATAGTCTAGTTTTGTGATTCAAAACTTCTTTTGTGCAAGGAATCTCAGGTTTTATCTTCTTAGTTTCATTACTTTGATTATTAATCACTTCTAATAATTTGTAAACCAATTTTCAACTAGAAATTGATCTACTTAGCTGTTAGCTCTTGAGTCCATATTTCATTTCATACCAATTCTTTTATGGATTAATTCTATTTATTTTATGTCATCCATTATTCAACTAAAAAAATCTATTCTTACACAAAGAATTAGTGACCTTGTGAATTTATTAGGTGGTTGTTCACTATAAATTTTGAGAAAACACTCTTAGAAGGTGACCTTGTGAATTTATTAGGTGGTTGTTCACTATAAATTTTGAGAAAACACTCTTAGAAGGTGTCTGAAGAGATCCAAATACAGAAGGCCTGAGAAATTTCTGTACAAACTTATTTGGTAAGTTTTGTAGGTAGGTACAATGAATTAATATGAAAGAACACCATATGTAACTTCATAATATATTGGATAAGATAATAATGTGTATACTTGCAGCGACATGGGATATGAATATAGTGAAAGAGGTCAAGAATGTGATGATATCTTTGTGAGAATAGTGATGGAACTTTTGAGTGTGATGGTAAGTTCTATGGTAGCATTAATTGTCAAAGTGATAATGAATTACATGGTGGTTTTGACTACTACTTCACTAACAAACATGAAGTAAATAGGACTTAGGGATCTTATGATGATGTTGAAGGTTTAGAAGAACCATACAATGAATGATATTATGAACGTGAAAGATATGTAATTCCTCATGATTTGAACCGTAGTTATGAAGATGATGTAAAGAACGATGTGATTATACTTATGTCTTATTAGTCCTTTGAGGAAGGTTATAATAGAAGGAGATGTATTGAGACACTAAGCCATGAAATAATTTTAAGTGAATCCCTTTCTATTTTAAGGTAAGATGGTAATTTATTATGGGAATATATTGATAATTGGTTTTAGTAATTGAAAAGGTCAAGCCTATTATATAAGATAGTTAACTATTGATGATTAAGATGAAATTAAGGAGTTGCTTCTAGAAGGAAAATAAGTTACTTCTAGTGAGGCTGGTACTAAGAAGTTAACCATGAAAGTCAAAACTACCACTACATATTTATTAAATTAAAAGCTAGAGTTAAAGGGATCCCAAAATCCTTCATAAGGAATCCATTGCCCCTGTCCTAACTCTTATAATATTAAGAGAAAAAAGATTGACAGGAATAAGGTTGTGAAAAGTGATAATTGTTGAGTGAAAAAGATATATTGTGTGGTGTTATATGTTACATTTGTCATAATATTATCCTAATTCTTAAAACTTTTCTTTATGTAGTTTTTAAACTTTTGTAGGTATAATTTGAAGCAAGTGTCATGACACGAGATTACCCCTATTCCTAAATCCATGCTTAGAGTCGCAAGTGATCTCAAGCTAACCCATAGACTGACATGACACTATAATACTTAATACAAGTAGTATTCATTGAGTATAAGCTAAATTTGGATAATATAAGTAAATCTAAAATAAAAACTTAATAGTGATAATGATAATCATCTGTTTAAAAGCATAAGCTAAAAGTCTATTATCTAACTGTCTAAAAGACTCTACTAAAACGAATTGTTGGGAAAAGCCACCAGCTAACTCTAGATATCTGGAACTAAATTAATAACATGATAAAGATACAAGAAGCTAGTCCATAGATGATGAAGACTCACCAAACTCTGTTTTTGATATAGATATTGGATTCCGCTAAAGTGAGTTGGATGTTGAATATTTGAACCTATATTATAAAATAATATAGCAGAAAAAAAGTATGTGGTAGGTAATTTTAATTTACCGAGAGTGTGAGATATGTACTGCACTATATGAATTGAATTCACTAAAGATGATATGATAAACTAAATATAGAATTGAAGGATGTAAATTGATATAATGACTAAGAAATAAACATGTAGCTATATAATATGCTGATTAAACTAAATACAAGGACATTCAATATCTTTGTCTAAACTCTGGGAGATACCGTTAGTTGACAAACTCTAATTTGTGCTAAATGGGTCCCAACCTGCAACCCCTAGTAGGAAAGGTGTTTTATACATAGATAATGGTATGTGGATAAACTAAAATGATGTCCAAAAGCTCTAAGATATCAAACCTTCTCTGACGGGTGACCTATTAGAACCTACAGTGGCAGTGTAGTTCTTGAACTTAGGTGCTTCAAAGAAAGGTTTAAACCTAACTTATGGGTGAACCTTCATTCTTGCATCCGATCTATGCTAAGTACCACCCCAACTAAATTATACTAATACTTTAATTTATATTAAAGTTAGAGATTGAATAGTAGATACTTTATCAAAAAGCATCATAATTAAATATGAAACTCAGAGACAAAACCTTGAACTAACAATGTATGAGAAACTAAGTCATCAATTGTGCATAACCCGCTATCTCTGTAACACATATGTGTACTAGTTATACTTCTATGGAAATTGATATAGGCTTTGGTATCAGTAATGGTCTTGGTATCCTATGTGCTTAGAGACGGTAAGATAGGTTTGAAAGAATTTCACATATATTTAAATGTGCCGCAATCAAGCTACCATCGATGAAAGTATTTAGATTTGGGATCACAAGTAGGTATTTGAGTCTAAAGTTTAAAGTTACCAAGTGTACATAATTTTTATTTTTAATTAGAGGGATTTACATCTAAAAAGGGACTAAAATATTAAGGTGTTTGCTTGACTTATTTAAGTTAGTAGATGTGTCACCTACTAGAGCTATATGGACCAAGATAATGGGGCCAAGGCCAATGGATCAGATTTAACGCCTATATTAATGGGCTAATTTAATGCCCAAACTAAGCAAAATAAATGAAGAAGATAATAGTTAGTCCAACAAAAAAATCTATCCCAAAATTGAAATAAGTTAAAGACACATTTTATACTTGAATAAAGCAAATAGTTGCATCACCTACTTTGACCATTTGATCAACCAAGGAACTAAGTAGGTGTGTTACCTACTAAGACTCGCTTAACCAGATAATTGGACCAAGTACACTACAACCTACTTTAATTAATTTCGGCCAAAATTAAAAGAGAGAAAAGGAGAAGAATGGGCAGCCAAGGCCAAATAGTTTTAGATCCATAAAGTGGAATGGCCCTCCAGGTCCTTTCTTCGATTAGGGTTCTTTTATGAAATTTTGAGACTTCCCACAGTGGCTATAGGTCATTTATGAATAGTCATAATCATTAGTCTGATTATAGAATAGTTCTTTTACATTTTTGGATCATTTCCCTATTTTTAAGCTTTTGTTGTTTAGGATTTTATCTCGGACCAAAACTATTAATAGATGACCTCGAATAAGAAATCCATTAGCTCTATAAGAGTTGGAAAATTGCTTTTAGCATAAAGGGATTGTTGGTTATGGTCTCGAGGATTTCAGACTCATTTTGGACTATTGGGCAGACTATTTGAGAAATGGAACTATAGATATGGGCCCCAGACATAGTCAAAACATTCTCTAATAAAAGTTTAGATGGTTTAAATTTAGTCGAAAACATCAAATTTGATAGGGTAGCATAGTTTGTTTGTGCGGACGGGGTCTCAAATTAATCTCGATGTAACTAGCCGAGGCTACCCCTAGTCGTAATATGGTACTTAATGTTACAAGTGACCCCAAGCTAACCCATGATTTGGTACCTACTGTGAGAACTGAATAAAATGATGATATAGTATCACATGCAGAAGCTGGACGTATAAAATACCAATATGTCTGAATTACTGAAAAATCAAACTAAAAACAAATCTAAATATTTGAATTTCTAGTCTGAATAAATGAAAGCCTATAAGAAATGAGGATTTGATAGGATGAACCCTCAACTAACTCCAATTGATTGAACATAAAGTTAAATACTGAAAGTAACTAAAAATATCTCATCCTCGATGGATGAGGACTCACCACTACTGCTGCTGAGAGGAACTTAGCTGACGAAGGGCGATTAAGAAATAGTTTGTCCAAACCTATATTGTAAAATCAATATAGAGGAAAAGAGAGTTGCAATCAGTACTTTTAATATACTGGTATCTGAGATAGGGACCAATTGAAATACATCTAGATACTGAATGTTCATGCATGAACATGTTAAATGAATGCAAGACCAAGTAAAACATGTACTGAAATAATCTTTAATAATAACTGACCAAATAGCTGATAAATTGAACACTTGGTAATGCAAACCTGTACTGATATAACCTAAGTAATGAGGTAAAATGGTGGGAGCTATAATATAACTGACATACCCCAATTTTAACTAATTTGGGTGCAACCTGTAACCTTAGTTTGAAGCGTGTTAGTACCTTTCCACGTGTACTAACATTAGCTATGTGCATCTACTAACTGATGTCCTGTAGGATAAGTTTTTCACCTTTTATAGGAAGGTGGCTCTAAGATAGTTTTAATCCTCAATTAGTAGGAAGATCTCTTAAAACTTATGCTGGCTATGTAGTTCTAGAACTCAGGGATTGCTACTAAGGGTTACAACCTCTACTGGCAGTGAGCTCCATCCCTGGGATCAGTCGGTGATGAATCTTACTCCAAATTAAACTGACACTGGTTCTGACTAAGTTCAACTAGACATCAGAACTTATAGTGCTCAACATGATCATAGAAAATAGAGTATGATAAAAGAATCATGATTTAACTAACTTATTACATGAATATCAAAAATATGTGTAAACATGTAGGTATCGGGTGTTCGTAACCCACAAGCACTAAATGATACATTAAATATGATGGAAATTCATGATTGATAGATTTAAAAAAATAGGACATCTCACTAAAATGATAAAATCCATGAATCATAAATATGAGGATGTATTAAACTTGAGAGGACAACATACTATTTGGTTTAATTCATAACTTGATAAATTAACATGGTGTCAACTGAATATTATATGGGTGACTGGAATTCAAAGCATGTAATAACATAATTCACATGGGAAAACAGAATGGCATGACTTGAATTTAAAACTACTAATAAAATATGGATTAAAGTCATAATTCATATTGATATTCATAAAAGAGGATAAAAAGTTCATACTTGAAGAAAAAGGGATTTTGGGACTCAATGGGCGGAAGGAACCCGTTTATAAATACCCCACATACCTTTATTACTTGAATCCTTTAAGAAAAATCTTGGAATTGAAACCTTGAATAGTTGAATCCTTAGAAAGAATTCTCAAAATTTTGTTCATGGGAATCGAGATGGGTTATACGTATGATAACTTATGCTGAATAGGGAAATTGATGCCCTTCTTGGGTTTTAATTCGTGAATTGAGTGTTTGGGAAGAGGAGAAAAGAACAAAATGCCCCCTTGGAGGTCATTGCAGAGAATAACCTCCGTGATACGTGTATTATAGAGGCTAACCTCCATGACACACCATAGATCATGTAAATCCAGCCTTTGTGACATGCCTAAATCATGGAGGCATTCTTTCTCTAAGGTCTAAAAATACCCCAAACTTATTTCAAAAATTTTGAAACACTCCTAAAAAAACCTTTTTTTATCCCTAAACATATTTCAACATATAAAGTAATGTTAAGAACTCGGGAAGGAAAAAAATATAATGTCTGTATTCTTGGGGTCTTAAAATGGATAAGAATTTTGTACTTAGAGTTAAATTAAAGCCTTGACCCCTTCAAACATGCGTTTAGCAGTTGGAAACATGTCTAGAATCTTGCAGAGTATTATAACATCTTCCATTAGGTTCAGTCATCCCTAAATAAAGCTTTTTAAGTTGTGATACTAAGAAAACTAAGATCATACACTGAATACTTATGACCTAAATTATGATTAAATAATTAATTTAAAATATGACATATGGACTGAACTAAATTCTTGAATGCATTCTATGACATGAGATGGTTATACAGTTGAGATAGTAGATGAATAAATAACTTAAGAAAAACCATTAACTCATGCTGGATCTGAATTTGTAAAGAAAAGATGGGGATGCTTGGCTCGTATATCTACTTTTGCTTCTCACATTGCTCCCTCAACGGAGTGATTTTGCCCTAGAACCTTAACCAAGGGGACTTCTTTATTCCTCAACCCTATGAGTCAGGATGTAAGACCCCGCAAAATTCTTAGCTTAAATCAGTCCTTTAGGCTTGACAACGGGTCCCAAACTTGGAATATTTTAGATAAGTATTCAGACTTAGTGTTATATTAGCCTTCGAAAGTTGGCAATATTATTTCGTCACCTTTATGTCCATTAAATATCGATATTTGAGTTAATTCATAATCAGGAATATATATAGGTGTTTCCAGACAAGTTTAAAATTTTTTGGACCTCATTTAGATCATGTTTGAGTTCCCAAAATAATGGGTCGACGCGATCTCGATGCATCGCATCGACCATCACATCGAAAAAATGGTTTTTTCTAGTTTAGTGCAAACTCCAGTGAATCGATGCATACTCAACATGGCGCGTTTTCTATCAAGTTGATACCAATGATGCAGCACATCGTCCTGTGCGTCGGGTAACACAATTTTTTAGTCATTAAAAGACCGCGTCCTTGGGGGTATTTGGGTCTTGTCCCACATCCTTCAGCCCCTAATAATACAAAATTAAGCCTTTTGGAGAGAAACTATATTCATTCTTTAAATAATTGCTCAAGAACCCTAGGTGTTCAAATTTCAAATCAAGAACTCAGTAACTTACCATTAACTTTAAGAAATTCATCAACTAAGGTATGTGAAGTTTTCATCCAAGGGTTACTTCCACCCTTGGAGTCCAAGAAACTCTTTTAAAGATCATGTAGTGTGATTTCATGATTTTTATGATTTGAAATAAAGTGTATTCATGATTAATTGCAAGATTCATATAGAGTTAATTGATATGTGTGCTTTATCATATGACTTCATGTTAAAATTCTTGGAATTCTTTAATTGGAATTGAATCACGATGCCTACATGTTGTTTTAGTTTTATGTTCACATATTATGCCCCACAATTGTTTGATGAATTGTTCATGTGAGTTCAATAGTGAAATTATATCATGTTAGCATGTGTGCAAGTTAATGTCATGCAAGTGTTTGCTTGAATGCCCAAATGCATGAATAATAACTAAATAGTAATTACCATGTCTCAAGATTATGCTATGTCTTTTAAGTTTATGCTATTGAGTCTTGGGGTTATTTAATACCGGTCAACTGAGCTTCTTATTTCGAGCCACGGTCAGTCACAGAATGGAATCAGTCCTATCTCGATTAGTAGAATTCAGTTAGTAATAGAATTTAGTAGTATTCCATGAGTCCATGCAGCTTAGTGAACTCAGTTCAGTTTAGTTATAGAGTACGATCAGTTAAAATCTAGTCTAGCCTAGTACAGTTTAGAATTTAGTCCAGTGTCTATTCAATTAGGAATAGAATTTAGCACCGAGTGAGCCTAAGGATGGGGACTCACCTGCCAGCAGAAGGTGAAATCCTTAGGAGCAATCCTTGCATTCCATAACTCCGTAGCCAACGTAGGTTGATACATCAACCTGCCAGTTGAGCTTTGATGAGATGATGTACTTGTAAGTTGAGGGTACCACCGTTCTCATTTAGAATACCTGTCAAATGAAGGTGACTCAACACTTGTCCTTACTCGTGGCACGGTATTGACATCCTTCCAACTGGGTTATAGGTTGGACCCCAAATCAGTTAGAGAAAGTATATGTCGATTAGATGATTACTTTCCACTGTCTCAATTTTAGATTCAGTCCCAGTATGGAACTCAGTTCAGTTCCCCAGATTTAGGACTATTAGCCACAGTCACTCAGCTTAGTACAGGACTCTGTATAGTTCCATAAAATCAATACTATTAGATACAGTCATTCAGTTACTAGTAATCCAATACTCAATGTCATTACGATCTCAGTACAAGTTACATATTTATGCATGTACTCTCATTCAGTCATACTCATGCTATTCAGTTAGTATTGTTCATGCACATGAACCCATGTACTTTATCCTACCTCACTGAGCATACAAGTACATTCAAAGTACTGACGCATGCTTTTTTTTGTGCTATGATGTCTTATATCATAGGTTCAGATGTACGAGCTCTAGAGCACCCTTAGCAGTTTAGATTTTTAGCTGTTAGCGTAGTGGTGAGTCCTCATAGTTTGAAGAAATGGTTCTTTTCATATTGCGGTATTATTTTAAGTAGTTGGAGTTAGGTGGGGACTCATCCCATCCACTTCACAGTTTAGACAGCTTAGAGGATTTTCAAACTCGAGTATTTTCAGAGAATTATTCAATTTTTCAGTACTTATCTTAAGTTTTGGTATTTTGATATTGTATTCAGATTTATTTACAAAATTGAACCTTATGGAATATATTTGTGTCTATTTCTACAATTATTATAGTATTTATTAAATAGTTATTGCAGCAGGTACCAGTCATAGGTTAGCTTATAGTCCTTCAAGATTATGAGGACTGTGTAGTATCTGCGATACAAACTTGGGGCGTTACAAACCTTGTATTAGAGCCTAAGGTTCAATAGTGTCCTAGGAATTTTGAAAGTTGTATCTAATAGAGTCTTATGCATGGATGTGTTGTGCTCCACATTTTTGGACAAGAGGCTATGAGATATTTTAGGAAAAGTTTCCTTTCTTTCTATATTCATGTCGTATGAGTGCGCATGAGCTCCAGTTAAACTCTTAGTACAATTCTTTATCTTATGTTTACAGAAATATGCCTCAAAAAAGGACTAAGGGAAGAGGAATAGGAGACTAGCCAAAACCCCAAATTGTCCAGCTAGATCCACTGGATGAACACGTCTCACATGATGAGTTTAGAGTAGCCTTTGCCACCCAAGCACATTCAATGGTAGCCTAAAATAAATGACCAATTGAAATTCTATCTAACCCAATGGCCAATACTACTTCTGCCAGGATTCGAGACTTCACCCAAATGAACCCTCCATTATTTAACAAGTCTAAGTCATATGAGGACCCGTAGGAATTTCTTAATCAGGTACAGAAAGTTACTAATGTTATGGGGTAGACTGTTGTTGAGAGTGTTGAGTTGACAACATATCAGTTATAGGATGTGGCTCACTCATGGTTTAAACAGTAGAAGGCAGAGAGGGTCGTAAATGCAGGGCCCATAGAGTATGATAAGTTTGCTACTACTTTTCTGGATAGGTTCTTCCTACTAGAGTTGAGGGAAGCGAAGGTTCTGGAATTTATTAATCGGAAGTAGGGAAATATGAAAGTGAAAGAGTATTCTCTCTCCAGTGGGTATACAGGAACTGTCCGTTTATGATATCCCAAAAAATCACTTCACCAGACTTAGTTGAATTAGAGATGATTAATTTTGATGTCATTCTCAACATGGATTGGCTTCATTCCTGCTATGCCTCAGTTGATGTAGAAACAGAATTGTCCAATTTTAGTTTTTGAATGAACCCATCCTAGAGTGGGGAGTAGTACTTCGACACTTAGGGGTCAACTTTTTTCTTACCTTCGGACTAAAAAATGATATCTAAGAGATGTGTCTACTATCTTGTTTAAGTCTAGGACTCTAGTTTAGAAAACCTTACTCTTTAGTCAGTGTCAGTAGTATGTGAATTCCAAGATGTGTTTCCCGATGATCTTTCCATTAATTTTGTAATCTATCTTTGCCAAGATACTCAGCCCATATCTATCCCTTGATACAGAATGGCTCTAGCAGAACTCTGAGAATTGAAAGAACAGTTAAAGGATCTCCTAGATAAGGGATTGATTAGACCAAGTATGTCCCTGTAGGGTACGCCAGTTTTATTCATGCATAAGAAAAATGGTTTCCTCAGAATGTGTATTGACTATCGTCAGTTAAATAATGTCATGGTCAAGAACAAGTATCCACTCCCCAAAATAGATGACTTGTTTGACCAACTTTAGGGAGCCATTTATTTCTACAAGATAGACCTCAGTTCAGGCTATCATCAGCTCAAAATCCATGTGTGTGAAATACTAAAAATAGCTTACAAAACTCGGTATCGTCAGTTCAAATTCTTAGTCATGTCCTATTGTCTTACAAATGCCCCAACAGCTTTTATAGACTTGATGATCATGTGTTCAAGTAGTACTTGGATATATTTGTCATAGTCTTCATAGACGACATTCTTGTCTACTCCCACAATGAACATGATTATACAGACCATCTCAAAATAGTATTATAGACTCTTAGAAATCATCAGTTATTCTCTAAATTCAGTAAGTGCAAATTTTTGCTAAGGTCAGTAGCTTTCCTCGGCCATATAATTTTCGGTGATGGCATTAGAGTTGATTACTAAAAGACAAAAGCAGTGAGAAACTAGCCCAAGTCTATCTCTCCATAAGATATCAAGAGTTTCTTGGGTTTGGCCAGCTATTAATGATGGTTCATTGAGGGATTTTTGTCTATTGCATCCCTCATGTCTAGATTAGCTTAGAAGAAAGTCAAATTCCAGTTGTCAAATTCTTATGAGAAGAGTTTTAAGGAGTTGAAGACTACACTAACTATAGCTCTAGTTTTGACTTTACCAGAGGGTTCAGACGGCTTTATTATATATTGTGATGCCTCCAAAGTTGGCTTGGGTTGTGTTCTGATATGGAGAGGTAAGGTCATAGCCTATGCCTCTAGCCATCTTAAAACCCATGAGAAGAATTACCCAACTCATGATCTTGAGTTAGCAGCAGTAGTGTTTTTCTTAAAGATTTGGAGGCACTATTTGTATGGTGTGCACGTTGATTTTCTCACTGACCATCAGAGCCTGCAGTATGTATTCTCTCAAAAAGACCTAAACCTTAACCAGAAAAGGTGGTTGGAGTTATGGAAAGACTATGACATAAGTATTGTGTATCATCTGGGCAAGGCCAATGTTGTGGCCGATGCTCTCAGTAGAATGTCTATGGGTATTATTACTCATGTCATGGATGGGTGCAGAGTATTTTGGAATCATCCATAGTTTTCGAAGTGAAGGAAAAACAGGATAGAGATCCCAGTCTAGTCAAGTTAAAAGAATCAGTTTGAGATCAGAAGGTAGAGGTTTTTTCGCAAGAGAGAGATGGTGGTATGCATTGTCAGGGTCGACTATGTGTTCTGGCGTAGATGACTTGAGGCAGCGAATTCTTGCAGAAACACATGGTGTGCACTACTGTATTAATCTCGAAGCAACTAAGATGTACCATAATTTAAGGTAGATCTATTAGTGGAGTGGTACGAAGAGAGATATTGTAGAGTTTGTGGCTAAGTGCTCAACATGCCAGTAGGTTAAGATTGAGCATCAGAAACCTAGTGGGTCCATATAGGAGTTTAGTATTCCCACCTAGAAATGGAAATAAGTAAACATGGACTTTGTGATGTGTTTGCCTCGTACTCATCGTCAGCATGATTCAGTTTGGGTCATTATAGACAAGATGACCAAATCAACTCATTTCCTACCAGTCCATACCTCTTCCTCAGCCGAAGATTATGCCAAACTCTATATTAGGGAGTTGGTTAGATTGTACTTTCATGCCTCAACTCCTATTCGGGTGGAAAGGTACCTATAGTCGTAAAGGCCCGATAGAACTAATTTATAACCTTGTACTTCTCATGTATGTAACTATGACAACCAAAGGTTCTAACCAACATGATATTATGTATCGATGAGAATAATTACATAGGCAAGCACAAACTTATATATACAACACTAGGCCATTGGGACCACCACATCTAAAGACAAATATTACCATTACTTTATATTATTCTACAAAGCCTCTAAAAGAAACATATACTTAGTTAGGCTCGGGACAAACTCCCGCCCTACTCTTAACCTTCTGCATAATACCAAAATATATGGAACAGACTCGGAAAGACCCGAATCAACCAGGAGCTCACAAATAGTCACCGAATAGGTGTGATCCTACTAATAAGGTGTATGAACTGAAGTACCTGTACCTATAACATGAAATACAAGTCTCCCATGAGGGACGTCATTACAAAAGTATGTACTGAGTATGCAAGGCTGAAGGTAACAACACATGATACAAAAACCCAATAGAAATCAGATATAAGTAGTACTAGTAGACCACCTTTATATATACTTTTGACAATACATACATTGCATTCCTTTGTTCCTTTTTACCTTCTTAATTCATAATCTTTGTAAGCCATATATCAAGCAAATAACAAATTGATCAGTGGTAAATAGATAAATTAAGATCGGTCCATGCTAGGCTTACGCCCCTAAGCTGCAACCTACATATAAAGATTGGGATCAGCCCATGCTTGGTTTATGCCCCTGAGCTACCACCCACAGAAAAAGTATCGAGATTGGCCCATGCTAGGCTTATGTCCCTGAGTTGCCACTCATTTTACAGATTTACGTTACTTAGTTTATTTAGCCTTTAAGATTGTTACTTTGGTGGTCATAACATTATGGTACCTTGAAATAATAACCTGCCACTAAGAGACATGTAAATAGGCACTTAATCCAACAAAAATGATGTAGAGAGATGTTGGCACACCAATGAATTGTTTAAGAGCTTTAAATAACACATGGGTCTTAATTATGTAAATTGAGAACTGCTGAAATTTTCAAATGAAGATAGATGTGCAGGTTTAATAATAAACACGTATTGAGGTGTTTTGATATGTTAAAGAGTGGGAACAAGGTCGTTGGCTTATTGGTATACAATACGCTGCTATTATGTGTCATTTGTTACAGGACAACCTTGGAAACTTACTTGGCGGAACAAATGTTCGATTTCATGCCAAAAAGTACAAAATAGAGTATGCCTTACATACCTGGTTATATAGCTCCGAAACTAACCCGACTTTACTTCCCACCTTTTATATTACTTATCTACAATAGAATATATGGTAAACAAGTATTAGCAAGAAACCACCACATTTAGGCTACTTAACTTCACCAAAACAGTAACCGGGCAGTAAATACATAATCTGTCAATCAAGGGCGCTATCTTAACCCTTTTCTTCTCCAATTACGCCCATATACCATACATGTCCTTATAAGATCACTAAAACCACCTCAGATTCCTTACACCCTCCAAATAACACACAAAAACATATTGGACAGTAAACAAGGGCAACAATTAGTTCAGTGGTGTACCACCACACCTTTCTTCTATATTTTATTACAAACTAATCACACCCTTCTCCAATATCAACATGGAAACCCATAAAATGAATTTACAAAATAGTCCACAAAACATTCCCAAATCACTCTTATTGTAGCAACCCATTATTGAACTCATCATCTCTTGAGTTCTCAATAACAACATATCCATAACTCTCTTACAAATTCATATATAAGGAAAACAAAATAGAGCAGTCACCTTACCTCAATTCTGCAACTTATTCCTTTAATTGAACTTTTCAAGAGCTTGAACTTTCCTTCACACTTTAAACCAAAGAAGAAAAGAGAAGTTCTTTAATATCAAAGAAAAGTGAGCAGATTTCTTGTTCTATATTCTACCATATATTTATAACTAAGCACTTATAACATATCATAATCTTTCATGAGATGATTAAACAAAAACTAAAGGGTTTTCATTTACCTTGGACTGCAAAAGTGAGGGTTCCTTCAAGAACCCTAAAAGGAGTTTTAGGGTTGTTGTTCTTAACCTTTGTTAAGAAAAAGAGAAAACTAAAGTTTAAAAGGGTGAAATTATGTTTAAAATGAATAGAATTGCCAGCAATATTGAGCTTACATTGGGCCCTCTAAAACCTTTCTTATTGACCTCATTTTGAGCCACAAATTAGTCCAAGTAGGTTATGCAACTACTTAAGGGTCCAAGCTGCTGAAACTTCAAAGTAGGTGATGCACCTACTTGCTTAATTTCTTGTTCGGCTCAATTATTTGGGCCTTAGCAAATTGTGTGCGTTGGGCCATATACCCATTTTCTTCCTCTTCTATTTAATTTGGGCTCAAATGAGTACATTAGATTGCCCAAATTTTTTCCAAGCAATATGTCCATTAATTTGGTCCAAGTAGCTCGAGTAAGTGACTCTCCTACTAGCATAATTATGTCCAGCAAGTACCTCAATATTTTGTTTAGTTTTTAGCTCCTAATCCCTTTAATCTAAACTTCAACTACATACTTGGTCACTTTAAAATTTAGATCCAAATACTAGCTTAAGATTCCAAGTTTAAATAGTTATATCATCTTAACTTGGTCGCATCACATAGAACGGCACGGGCAGCATCTATGATCCTATCTACACCATTAACACTTCCATAACAATCTCATCCTATACTATACCACAAGGCTATAAAAGGTTCCATATAATTAGAACAAGTACAAGCAAAATACGGGATGTTACATCCTTCCCTCTTTAGAAACAATCGTCCTCGAATGTTAGCATAACTGTCCAACCAAAACAAGTTCAAGCCTAAATTTAATATCCCTAGTATCACATAGTACCTATATATTGCACTTACTTGTTATTGCTCCAATTTAGCATCCTGGACTTTTTCTTTGTATTTTAATAAATGGGGGTACTTGGATTTCATCGCTTCTTTAGCTTCCCATGTTATCTCTTTTACTTGTTAGCTTCTCCATATAACTTTTACTGAAGCTATTTCTTTATTCCTTAACTTCTTAACTTGTCGTTCTAGGATAGCAATAGATATTTCTTCATAGGTGAGATCTTTCGCAACTTGTACATCCTCAGTAGGAGTAATATGAGATGGATCTCCTATGCACTTTCATAGCATCGATACGTGAAATATTGGATAAACTGTTGAGAGCTCTTGGGGTAGTTCTAATTTATAAGCAACTTGGCCAAACCTTTGAGTAATCTTGTATGGGCCTATATAATGTGGACTTAGTTTTCCTTTCTTACCAAAGCTCATAACCAAGCCTTCATTGGTGACACCTCAAGAATACCCAATCACCTATAGCAAACTCTAGCCCCCTTCTCCTAATATCTATGTATGACTTGTGTCATCTTTGGGCTATTCCTAGTCGCTGTTGGACCACTTTAACCTTTTCGATAGCTTGATGAACCATATCTATCCTTAACAAGGTAGTTTTACCCACTTTAAACTATTCAATTGGTGATCTATACTTTGTTCCATGTTAAGCCTCATATGGTACCATTTTGATACTCGAATAATAGCTATTATTGTAGGCGAACTCGATAAGAGGTAGATGATCATCCCAACAATCTTTAAAGTCCAATACACAAGCTCTTAGTATATCTTCAAGTGTTTGAATAGTACATTCTACTTGTCCATCTTTTGAGGGTGAAAACTATACTTAGATTCAATTATGTCCCCAAATTTCTCTGAAAATACTTCCAAAAATTTACAGTAAATAGACCTCCTCGATTTGATATAATAGAGATTAGAACTCCATGTAGTCGAACTATCTCCTTAATATATAATTTGGCATATTATTCAACTGTGTAAGTGGTCCTAATCGGTAGAAAGTGCGCTGATTTGGTAAGCCTATCAACGATCACCAATATGGAATCAAACCTTCAAGATGTACGAGGCAAACCAGTGATGAAATCCATGTTGATCATGTCCCACTTCCAGATTGGAAGATCTATACATTGTATATAACCCCCGGGCTTTTGGTGCTCTACTTTAACTCTTTGACAATTTGTACATTCGGCTATAAATTTTGCAATGTTCTTTTTCATGTCACCCCACCAGTACATTCCCTTCAAATCATGATATGTTTTAGTTGACCCTGGATGAATAGAATACCTTGAATGATGTGCCTCTTTCATAATCCTCTTTCTTAGTTCATCTAAATTTGGTACACACAATCTGCTTTAGCACCGAAGTACACCCCCTTGAGTAAGGTTAAATTCCTTTGTCATACCACACTTCACATTCTCTTTAAGCTATAATAGAATAAGATCTGCATATTGCTTCTCTTTCACTTTAGTTACTAATTATGATTCTGCTGAATTATAAACAATAAGCCCCTCATCTGGAGTTTCAAGAAGGCGAACCCCCAAATTTGTTAGTTAGTGTAGATCCTTAGTCATCCCTTGTCTTTCTATAGATGGCTCCATAGACTTACCACTTAACGTATCTGCCACTATATTTGCTTTTCCCAGATGATACAAGATATCAACATCATAGTCTTTTAATAATTCAAGCCATCTTCGTTGTCTCAAATTTAGGTCCTTCTGATTAAATATATATTCCAAACTCTTCTGATCAGTATATATGTCAACATGAATCCCATACAAATAGTGATGCCATATCATTAAGGCAAATATAACCACCGCTAGCTCCAAATCATGCATCGGATAATTCTTCTCATGAGGCCACAATTGTTGTGAGGCATATGCTATGACTTTACCACGCTGCATAAAAACACACCCTAAGCCAATTCTTGAAGCATCACCATACACTACATACCCTTTTGTGCCTTCTGGAAGTACTAATACGGGTGTAGAAGTCAACTTATTCATCAGATCTTGGAAACTTCTTTCACATGCATCATTCCACTGGAACTTAGACGCTTTGTGTGTTAACTTTGTTAATGATGCAGAAATTAAAGAAAACCCTTCAACAAACCTTCTATAATAGCCTGCCAATCCAAGGAAACTATGAACTTCCATGGGCATTATAGGTCTTGGCCAGTTCTTCACGGCTTCTATCTTTTGAGTATCAACCTTTATCCCTTCATCAGATACAATATGACCTAAGAATCCCATAGATTTTAACCAAATCACATTTGGAGAACTTTGCATATAGCTTATGATCACGAAGAATCTGCAACACCTATTGTAAGTGATCGGCATGGACCTCATTTGATCTCGAATAAACCTAAATATCATCAATAAAAACTATAGCAAGCACATCCAAGAATGGCTTCAACACCCTATTCATCAAATCCATAAAAGCTGCAGGTGCATCAGCTGGCCCAAATGACATGACTAGGAACTCAAAATGACCGTACTGTGTTTGAAATGCTGTCTTGGGTATTTCATTCTCTTTGACCCTCATTTGGTGGTAACCAGACCTTAAATCAATCTTTGAAAGCCACTTGGCACCTTGCAACTAATCAAATAAGTCATCAATTCTCAGAAGTGGATATTTGTTCTTAATAGTCACCTTGTTTAGTTGCCTATAGTCAATACACATTCTTAATGAGCCATCTTTCTTACACACAAATAACGCAGGTATGCCCCAAGGGGAGACACTAGGCCTTATTAATCCTTTTTCTAGCAAGTCTTTCAATTGCTCTTTCAACTCCCGTAGTTTTATCTAGACCATTCTATACGGGGGAATGGAGATTGGTTGAGTACCTGGGATCACATTGATACAAAACTCCACTTCTTGTTCTAGAGGCAAACCTGGAAGATATTCAGGAAATACATCAGAAAATTCATTTACCACTGGAACGGTTTGAAGAATTGGTGCCTCCGCATCTGTATCCTTCACTCTAACTAGATAACATATATAACCCTTGGATATCATCCTTTTTGCCTTAAAATAAGAAATAAATTTACCTCTTGGTGCCCTAATATTACCCCTACATTTAAGGATTGCCTCTTTTGGAAAATGGAAATACACTTTCTTCATTCGGCACTCCACTGTGGTATAACAAGAGGCCAGGCAATCCATACCCATTATTGCATCAAAATCTACCATTTCTAACTCAGCTAGGTCAGCCATTGTATCACGACTTCAAATAGTTATTATACAATTTGGATACACTCTCTTAGCTATAACAGATCACCAATTGGCGTAGATACTTCAAATGGCTTAACTACCAATTCTGTGTTCTTTTGAACTGTCTAGCAATCAATGGAGTGACATATGATAATGTAGAACCCAGATCAACTAATGCATATACATCATATGAAAAGATGGATAATGTACTGTAACCACATCAGGAGAAGCCTCTGAATTTTGTCGATCCGCTAAAGCATATGTACGATTCTTAACTCCACTAGAGCTAGCTTTTCCTTTAGCATCTCAACCATGACCCATAGGCTGTACACCTTTACCTGAATAAGGCACTGATGATGATGATGCAATGGCTAATCCAGTAGGTCATGCCATACCACCATGCCCCTTTGAGGGAATTTTCTCATCATATATCCTGACGTACCCCACCAAAAGCAAGCATTTTTTCCAAACCAACATGCACCTAAATAAAACTTTCCACATTGTTTACATGGATATCGATAAGGCCTTAATTGTCTCATACTCCCTTGCTATTGATACCCCATTGTTCGTGAACTCTGACTCTCACTTCATTGTCCAAACTTGTTTCCTTTGGACCCTTAAAACTGTGGTGGAGCATTAATTGTAGAATAAAAAGATAATGGCCTAGGTGGTCTATTAGAAAACCGAGGCCTAAACTCTCCTTGGGATGCCATGAACTGCCCCGTAGATCTAGACCTCTTGGAATACCCCCTTTCCAATTCTTGTGTTGTTCTTCTTTGCCTCTGGTCCTCCATTTTTTATGCAAATACTTGTATCCTTGCTATGTCCATGTCTTTGTTCAAAGAAGTAATAGTACAATCTCTAATGAGATAGAGATCCAATTTATCCACATATTGATGTACTCTATAATCCATTGTAGCTACTATAATAGGAGCATACCTAGCCAAAGAGTTAAACTGGAGGCTGTACTCCCTCACGCACATATTACCTTGGTGAAGATTTAGGAACTGATCTGCACGGGCTTCATGAATCTCAAATGGAAGGTAATGATCAAGAAATGCCTCTTTGAACTCATTCCAAGTATCTAAAAGTGCATAGATACCCTTAGATCATTTCCAATCTTAGTACCAAAGTATTGCCTCTCCTTTCAATCTATGTATCAGGTAGCTCAACTGTCTCTTTACCCGATACATGCATGACATCGAAAGCCCTTTGAATTTGTCAATAAAGTCTTATGGGTCTTCATTAAGATCTGATCAGGTGAATAGAAGAGGATCCAGTTTAAGAAAATCCTGCGTTCGCAGGCTAGCTTCCCTATCTGTACTATTAGAACCTGTTGTTGAAATGGCTTGTCCTTAAGCTTTTCCAAAAACTATTCGAGCCAATAATTACACCGCATTCCTTAGATCTTGGTCTGTGGCATTGGTAGGTGGTTCTGAGGATGAGGTTCTTCTCCTTCTTATCTCTTCTAGAGATAGAGAAGTAGAAAAAGGTTAGGACACAAACTCAGCTTGAGCCTCACTTTTATTAGCTCATCTAGGTGGTGATTTGCTGGTCCCTTCTTTGGCAGCCATGTCTATCCGCTTAACTGCATTCTTATTCCTTCTCTTAACCGGTATCTCTACTATAATAAGAGGAAAGGAAAAAAATAGGTTCAATGGTTAAATGTGACTTCACCTATAACATAGGCTATATTGCATGATCTAAGATATGAAGAAAAAGTGACATCCACTAAATATCCCATAACCTCATGTTTATAGATGTGGTGCACAACACACCCATAAATATGACTCTATATAGACACGGATTTGTAGACACCATAGAACGACAACTCTGATACTACTTTTGTCACGCCTCAACTCCTATTGGGGCAGACAGGCACCCGTAGAGTAAAGGCCCGAGGGAACCAATTTATAACCTTGTACTTCTCATGCATGTAACTATGACAAGCAAAGGTTCTAACCAACATAATATTATGTATCGATGATAATAATTACTTAGGCAAGCACAAACTTATATATACAACACTAGGTCGTTATGGCCACCACATCCAAAGATAAACACTACCACAACTTTACATTAGTGTACAAAGCCTCTAAATGAAACATATACTTAGTTAGGGTTGGGACAAACCCCCACCCTACTCTTAATCTTCTGCATAATACCAAAATATAGAGAACAGAC
Source organism: Capsicum annuum (assembly GCF_002878395.1). NCBI lineage: Eukaryota > Viridiplantae > Streptophyta > Magnoliopsida > Solanales > Solanaceae > Capsicum > Capsicum annuum. Next base: position 116,703,511 of record NC_061121.1, read on the forward strand.
TCAGAAAGCCCCGAATCAACCTAGAGCTCACCAATAATCACCGATAACCTATGCTCCTACTAATGAGGTGTATGAACTGAAGTACCTATGCCTGTAGCATGAAATACAGGTCCGCCATGAGGGACGTCAATATGAAAATATGTACTGAGTATGCAAGGCTGAAGGTAACAACACATGATACAAAAACTAAACAGAAATCAGATATAAGTAGTACTAGTAGACCACCTTTATATATACTTTTGAGAATACATACATTACATTCCTTTCTTCATTTTTAACTTCTTACTTCATAATATTTGTAAGCCATCTATCATTTAAATAACCAATTGATCAGTGGTAAATAGATAAATTGGGATCCGCCCATGCTAGGCTTATGCCCCTAAGCTACCACCTACATATAAAGATTGGGATCGGCCCATGCTAGGCTTATGCCCCTAAGCTGCCACCCACATATAAAGGTATTGAGATCGGCCTATGCTTGGCTTATGCCCTTGATCTACCACTCGTTTTACAGATTTACGTTACTTAGTGTATTTAGACTTTGAGATTGTTACTTTGGTGGTCGTAACATTATGGTACCTTTAAATAATAACCTGCCACTAAGAGACATGTAAATAGGCACTTAATGCAACAAAAATGAGGTAGAGAGCTATTGGCACACCAATGAATTGTTTAGGAGCTTAAAATATCACATGGGTCTTAATTGAGTAAATGGAGAACTTCAAAAAGTTTTATATAAAGATAGATGTCCAGGTTTAATAGTAAACACGTATTGACGTATTTTGATATGTTAAAGAGTGGGAACAAGGTCGTTTGCTTTTTGGTATACAATACGTTGCTATTATGTGTCACTTGTTACAGGACAACCTTGGAAACTTGGTGGAACAAATGTTCGATTTCATGCCAAAGAGTACAAAATGAAGTATGCCTTACATATTGGTTATATAGCTCAAAAACTAACCTGACTTTACTTCTAGCCTTTTAAATTACTTAGCTACCATAGAATATATGGTAAACTAGTATTAGCAACAAACCAACACATTTAGGCTACTTAACTTCACCAAAATAGTAATCGGGCAGTAAACACGTAATCTGTCAATCAAGGGTGTTATCTTAATGCTTTTCTTCTCCAATTACACCCACATACCATACATGTCGTTATAAGATCACCGGAACTACCTCCTCTTTCTTACACCCTCTAAACAACACACAAAAACACATTGGGCAGTAAACAAGAGCAATAATTAGTTCGGTGGTGTACCACCGCACCTTTCTTCTATATTTCATTACAAACTAATCACACTCTTATCTAATATCAACATGGGAACCGATAACATGAACTTACAAAACAGTCCACAAAATATTCCCAAATCACTCTTATTATGGTAACCCATTATTGAACTCATCATTTCTCGAGTTCTCAATAACAACACATCTATAACTCTCTTTCAAATTCATTTACAAGGAGAACAAAATGGAGCAGTCACCTTACCTTAATTCTGCAACTTATTCCTTTAATTGAACTCTTCAACAGCTTGAACTTTCCTTCACACTTTAAACCAAAGAAGAAAAGAGAAGTTCTTTAATATCAAAGAAAAGTGAGCAGATTGCTTGTTCTATATTCTGCCATATATTTATAACTAAGCACTTATAACATTATTTCATAATCTTCCATGAGATAATTAAACAAAAACTAAAGGGTTTTCACTTACCTTGGGCTGCAAAAGTGAGGGTTACTTCAAGAACTCTAAAAGAAGTTTTAGGGCTGTTGTTCTTAACCTTTGTTAAGAAAGAGAGAAAACTAAAGTTTAAAAGGGTGAAATTGTGTTTAAAATGAATAGTATTTCCAGCAATATTGAGCTTATATTGGGCCCTCTATAACCTCATTTTCAGCCACAAATTAGTTCAAGTAGGTGATGCACCTACTTAAGAGTCCAAGCTGCTGAAACTTCAAAGTAGGTGATGATGCACCTACATGCTTAATTTATTATTGGGCTCAATTATATTTGGGCCTTGGCAGATTGCGTGTGTTGGGACATATACCCATTTTCTTCCTCTTCTATTTAATTTGGACCCAAATGAGTACATTACATTGCCCAAATCTGGTCCATAGCAATATGTCCATTAATTTGTTCCAAATAGCTCAAGTAGGTGACTCACCTACTGGCTTAATTAAGTCCAGCAAGCACCTCAATATTTTTTTTCAATTTTCAGCTCCTAATCCATTTAAGTTAACCTTCAGCTACACACTTGGTCACTTTAAACTTCAGATCAAAATACTAGCTTAAGATCACAAGTTTAAATAGTTGTATCGACTTAACTTGGTCACATCACATAGAACTACACGGGCAGTATCTATAATCCTATCTACACCATTAACACTTGCATAACAATCTCATCCTTTACTATACCTTAAGGCTATAAAAGGTTCCATATAATTAGGACAAGTACAAAAAAAATACGGGATGTTACATTTATGGTGCTCCATTTTCCATCATCTCAGATAGAGGTACCCAGTTTACCTCTCATTTTTGTAAAGTATTCCAAAAGGGTCTTGGTACCTGAGTTCACCTCAGTACAGCTTTTCATCCTTAGACAGATGGTCAAGGAGAAAGGATCATTCAAACATTATAGGATATGCTATGAGTATGTGTTATAGACTTTAAAGATAGTTGGGATGACCACTTGCCTTTGATTAAATTCACATATAATGAGAGCTATCATTTTAGTATTCAAATAGCTCCGTTTGAGGTGCTTTAAGATAGGAGGTATAGATCTCCCATTGGTTGGTTTGAAGTAGGTAAGGCCACAGTTATGGGGCCTGACTTGGTATTTGATACCTTAGATAAAGTCTAGTTGATCAGGGAAAGGCATAAAATAGCTCAGAGCTGATAAAAATCATGAGCAGATGTGCACAGAAGAGATCTCGATTTCAATATGGGTGACTATCTGTACTTGAAGATCACTCCTATGAAAGGATTGAAGTGTTTTGGAAAAAAGGGGAAACTCAGTCCCCAATATATCGGTCCTTACCGAATTATCAGCCATTTCAAAAAGATATCTTCCGAGCTTGAGTTGCCTTCAGATCTATCTTCAGTCCATCCAGTGTTTCATGTAACCTTGCTAAAGAAATGAATAGTTGACCCATCAGCCATAATCCCCATAGAGAGCATAGATGTTCTGAACAGCCTCTGTTACGTAGAGATTCCAGTTGAAATCCTTGATTATTAGATTCGCAGACTGAGGAACAAAAAAGTCCCTCTAGTAAAAGTTCTTTGGAAAAATCAGTTAGTTGAGGGAGATACTTGGGAAGCATAAGTAGATATGTGGACCAAGTATCCTCACCTCTTCTCTGCAAACTCAGATTCAGCTCAAGGTAATAGTTTTCCTTAAGCTTAATCAGTTTCATGTTCAGATTTTAGTTATGAACTTTGTATCAATTACCACTGCATGTTCAATCATATGTTCATGAGTCAGTTCAATTATGTATTTATGCATTAGATATGCATGCTCAGTATGGTAATTCAGTGTATCAGTGATCTCAGTCATGAAACCATGATTTAGTTTGGCATGCCCAGTGTCTAAGTCCAGTCTCTCAGTAGTCTCAGTCTCAGTAGTCTCATTCGAGGATGAATTTTCCCAAAGGTTAGATAATGTAAGACCCCGTATAATTCTCAGCTTAAATTAGTCCTTTAGGCTTGACAAGGGGTCCCAGACTTAGAAAATTTTTGCTAAGTATTCAAACTTAGTGTTATTTTATCCTCTGAAAGTTGTCAATATTATTTCCTGACCTTTACGTCTATTAAATGTCGATATTTGATTTAATTCATGATCAGGAATATCAATAGGTGTTTCCAGAAAAGTTTTGGATTTTTCGAACCTCGTTTAGATCAGGTTTGAGTGCCCAAAATAGTGGGTTGACGCGATCTCGATGCGTCGTGTTGACCATCGCATTGATAAGATAGTTTTTCCTAGCTTTAGTGCAAATTTCAGTAAATTGACGCGGACTCAACATGGCGCATTGGCTATCGCATCGATGCTAATGATTTGGTGTATTGGCTATCGCGTCGATGCCAATGTCGTGAGGTGTCTACCTGCGTGTCGAGTAACACAGTTTTTTAGTCATTGAAAGATCGCGTCCTTGGAGGTATTTGGGTCTTTTCTCACGTCCTTCAGCCCCTAAAAACATGAAATTAATCCTTTTGGAGAGCAACTATATTCATTCTTTCACAAATTGCTCAAGAACAAAAACCCTAGGTGTTCAAATGTCAAATCAAGAACTCAATAACTCACCATTAACTTTTAGAAATTCATCAACTAAGGTTTGTGAAGTATTCAACCAAGGGTTCCTTCCACCCTTGGAGGCAAGAAACTCTTTTAAAGTTTATGTAGAGTGATTTTATGATTTCTATGATTTAAATTAAAGTGTATTCATGATTTATTACAAGATTCATGTAGATTTAATTGATATGTGTGATTTACCATGTGAATTCATGTTGAAATTCTTGGAATTATGTAATTGGAATTGAATAACGATGCCCACATGTTATTTTTGTATTATGTCCACATATTATGCCCCACAAGTGTCTGATGAATTGTCCATGTGAGTTCAATAGTGAAATTATATCATGTTAGCATGTATGCAAGTTCATGTCATGTAAGTGTTTGCTTGAAAGCCCAAATGAATGAATGACAACTAAATAGTAATTACCATGTCTTAAGACTATGCCATGTCTTTCAAGTTTATGCTATTGAGTCCTGGGTGTATTTAAGACCCGACAACTTAGCTTTTTGTCTAGAGCCATTGTCAGTCACAGAGTGGAATCAGTCCTATTTTGATCAGAATAATTTAGTCAGTTAACAGAATTTAGTAGTATTCTGCCAGTCCACAAAACTCAATGAACTCAGTTCAGTTCAGTTATACAGTATGATCAGTAATAGTCAAGTGTAGCCTAGTACAGTTTAGAATTCAATCCAGTGTCTATTTAGTTGGGAGTAGAATTCAGCACCGAGTGAGGCCAAGGATGGGGACTCACCTGCCAGTAGAGGGTAAAATCCTTAAGAGCAGTCCTTGTATTCCAGAACTACATAGCCAGCGTAGGTTAAGACATTAACCTGCTAGTTAAGGCTTGATGAGGTGATCTATCAACCAGTTAAGGGTACCACCATTCTCGTTCAAAGTACCTATCAGATGAGGGTGACTCAGTACTTTTCCTTACCCGTGGCACGGTATTGATACCCTTCCAACTGGGGTTACAGGTTGGACCCCAAATTAGTTAGAGGAGGGGCATGTCAGTTTAATGATTACTTCCCACAGTCTCAATTTCAAATTCAGTCTCAGTATAGAACTCAGTTCAGTTTCGCAGATTCAGGACTATCAGGAACAATCACTCTGCTCAGTACGGGACTCGGTATAGTTCCAAAGAATCAAGACTATCAAATACAGTTATTTAGTTACCAGTAATCCAGTATTCACTATTATTACGATCTCAGTATAGTTTACCTATTCATGCATGTACTCTCATTCAGTCATACTCAAGATATTCAGTTAGTGTTGTTCAGGAGTATGAACCCATGCACTTCTGCCTACCTCACTGAGCATACCAGTGCATTAAAAGTACTGACACATTCTTTTCTTTTATGCTATGATGTCTTCTATCATATGTTCAGATGCACGGGCTCGAGAAAACCCTTAGCCATTTAGATTTCCAACAGTCAGTTGGGGTTAGTTAAGGACTTATCCGATCTACTCCACAGTCCAGACAGTTTAGAAGATTTTGAGACTAGAGTATTTTCAGATGTTGTTCAATTTTTCAGTACTTATATTTAGTTTTGGTATTTTGATACCGTATTTAGATTTATTTACAGATTTGAATCTTATGGAATATGTTTTCACCTATTTCAGCAATTATTACAGTATTTTTTACACAGTTATTACAGCAAGTACCAATCAAGGGTTTGCTAATGGTCCTTTGAGATTATGAGCATCGTGTAGGGTCTGGGGTACAAACTCGGGGCGTTACACTGGAGGTTAAGGATCTCAACTAGGACTTCTTCATAGGAGAGACTATCATTCATAACCACACTCTCTAAAGGAATAACAAAAGTTGTGTCACCGATAAATTTCTTTAGCAAAGAGACATGAAACACTAGATGCACTTATGCAAAATCTGCAGGAAACTATAGCTCATAAGCTACCTTCCCAAAACAGCCCAAAATGCTATATGGAACAACATCGAGGGGACTGATCCTAACATTCTTTCTAGATCTATTTACCCCTTTCATAGGAAAAATTTTCAAATAAACCATGTCACCAATGTCAAACTCATGATCTCATCTTATCATATCTGCATAAGATTTATGCCGACTTTGGGATATCTTTAGCCTTTTTTAAATTAACTAAACTTTCTCCATCACTTCATACACTGAATATGTACGTATCACAGTACCGTCACCTACTTCAAACCAACCAATAGGAGATATACATATCTTTTACCAGTTTTCACTTCCATGTGGGGATGCTAAATTCCTCAAGCATACCACTAGGCCTTTGGTTCTTATCTTTCACCCGCTGACAATTTAAACACTTAGCCATAAACTCCACAAAATATTTTTTCATACCACTCCACCAATAGATTTCCCAAAAATCATAGTACATCTTAGTGTATCCTAGGTGAATAGAATATCACACACAATGCACTTCAACTAATATTCATTGTCTCAAACAATCTACTCATGAAACATAAACCTGCCTTGATAATGAAGCACACCATCTCCCTCTTAGGTGAAAATCTAAACCTTTTGATCCCTAATTACCGCATTCAACGTGACTATAATAGGATCCCTATCTTGTTTTTCCTTCACCTCGGCAAAAAATAAAGATTCCAAACCATTCTAAAACCATATAATACCTTAGACTAAATATTCCAACCAAACACCTAACCTAAAAAGTTGATAAACCTCATGGTCTAACTCCTTCTTATAATCCTTAACATGCACAACACTTTCCATATACAATCTAATAAGGGCATCAGCCACCACATTGGCCTTACCTGGGTAACACAACACACTCATACATATCTATTCAATAATTTAAGGCACCTTTTTTGATAAAGCTTTATGTCTTTCTACGTGAACATATACTGTAAGCTCTTATGATTCGTGAACACATCAACATGAACCCTATAAGATAATGCCTTAAAATCTTTAAGTCAAAGACAACTGCATCCATCTTAAGATTATAGGTTGGGTAATTTTTCTCATGGGGTTTAAAATGTCTAGAGGCATAGGCTATGACCTTACCTCGCTGCATTAACACACAGCCAAGACCAACTCTAGAAGCATCACTATAAACTACAAACCCATTGTACCATCTGTTTAAGTCAAGACAGGATAAAAAGTGAGTCGAGTCTTAAAATCCTGAAAACGCTTCTTGTAGAAGTCTAACCATTGAAATTTGACTTTCATTTAGGTTAATCAAGATATGAGAGAATCACTAGAAGAAAATTCTTCAATAAACTATCAGTAGTAACCAACTAAACCCAAGAAACTCCTAATGTCTGATAGATAGATGGGTCTAGGAAAATTTTTTGCTGCCCCGATCTTTTGAGGATCAACCTGAATGCCATCTCCAAAAATGATATGACCAATGAAAGCTACTAATCTCAACTAGAATTTTCACTTGTTGAACTTCACAAATAAATTATTATCCTTAAAGGTTTGAAATACAACCCTCAAGTGTTCTGTATGATCACTTTCACTCTTGGAATAGATGAGGATGTCATCTATGAAGACTATGACGAATATGTCCAAGTACTACTTGAACACCCTATTCATTAAGTCCATAAAAGCTGCAAGAGAATTCATTAGTCCAAAAGACATAACTAGGAATTTGAAGTGACCATACCATGTTCTGAAGGCTAACTTTAGGATGTCACATTCTCTAACTCAATGTTGAGTGTAGCTAGATTGAGGTCTATCATAGAGAAATAGCTTGCAACCTAAAGTTGGCCTAATAAATTATCAATTCTAGGTTGAGGATACATATTCTTTATTGGGACTCTATTCAACTGATGGTAGTCTACGCATATTCTAAGGGAACCTTCTTTCTTACATAGAAGAGAAGTGGAGAACCCATCGAGAAATACTAGGCCTAATGAAACCCTTATCTAAAAGATTTTTCAACTGTTTCTTTAATACCTTAAGCTCAGCTGGAGCCATTATATAAGGTGGAATTATGATAGGATGGGTATCTGGGATGCAATCTATTCCAAAGTCAATTTCCCATTTGCGAGGGACTCTGGGAAGATCTTCAAGAAACATTTCTTGAAACTCATTCACTACTAGAAATAACTCAAGTCTTGGAGTTACAAAATTTAATTCTTAACCCACAAGAGATGGTTGATACATCCCTTGGATATCATCTTTTTTTTCTTAAAATAGGAGAAAAATTTCCCTTAGGCACTGTATTACTACCCCTATATTTAATAATGGGTGCATTAGGAAATTAGAACTAGACAATTCTATTTCTTCATTTAACTAAAGCATAGAATAAGTGTAGCCAATCCATGCTGAGAATGACATAAAAATCAGTCATCTCTAACTCTACAAGATTAAATGAAGTAACCTTTCAAGACACTATGACCAGAAAATTTTTACATACCTGTCTAGCTACAATAAAATAATCTACTTGGTTAGACACTGACAAAGGCTCGGCTAATATTTTAGGGCTGACACCGAAGTCTATAGCTATATAAGGAGTCCTAAATAAAATTGAAGCTCTAGAATCTAACAATGCATAAATATGAAGATGAAAGGCTTGTAAGGTGCCCATAACCATTTCAAGAGAACTCTCTCCTGATCATGAAAAGTCTGGGAGCATAAAGTAATATTTGATGATGACCATTGGTGGAATAGGAGTTGGCGCCCTTCTGAGTCGGGTGACCTACTGGAACTGACGAAAAGTTGGACTGACCTTGCTGACGAACATCCTTTCCCTTTTTTCCAACTACTGGGAAATACCTGATCCTATGGGCTAGCTTGCCACATCAAAAAAATATATCACTACCTTCCTTACACTCTCCTAAATGATTCATTCAGCATTACCTGCAAAGCAGATTGGTGCACTCACTATTTACACTACCCTAGTACTTAGATCCTACAGCTTTATCTCAACTGTCCTGCCTGAACTTAGGCACCAGCACACTGGCTCAATACGGGGCCAGAGCTAAAAAATTCTGGTGGAATTGAGAACATTTCCCTCTATCATACCTCTGTTGAGAAAAGTTAAAGCTATCGATGTTGTCCCTCTTATTTTCTTTTTCCTTCTATTTGAGATTCTCCTCCTCAATCTGCTGAGCGTCAACCATCAAACTAGAAAGGTCTATCTCCTTAATCAACATGGTTGTTCTACAGTACTTGACTACTTCCTTAGAAACTCCCGACATAAAATTACTCATCCTGGACCTAGAATCGGCCACTATAGTTAGAGCATAACTCGCCTAATAAGTAAACTTGAGTGAGTAATCCTTCATACTCATGTTACCTTTCTTTAGATTTTTCAAATCTTAAACCTTATCTTCTCTCAACTCTAATGGAAAGAACCTGTATTGAAGTTTGTGGTAAACTCCTCCCACTCTATATGTCTGGCCTCAACACCTTTGTCCTCCTTCCACTACTTAAACCAAGTATGGCATACTCCTTGCAATTGATAAGTAGCTAAGTCACACTCTAACTTAAAGTGACACCCATAATGTCTTTCACTTTCTACACACCATACAGAACTCTTGCGAATTCTCCTAAGACTTAGATCCAAAAAACAATGGGGGATTCATTCGAGTGAAGTATCTGATCCTAGTTTCATCTATATGCAACACTACATTGGATGGGTCAATAGCCTGCTGGTTATTCTAAGTTGCTACATAATGGGCCAAAGCTATGAAAGTGGACATAAATTCAGTGTGAGAAACATGTTCATTTAGGGGATCTTTTTGAATAGGTTGTGGTGCAGGCTAATCCTCATTTCTTATTCTGTTGTTTCTTTTTGGAAGTATTATCTCTATATGGATGAAGGGAGAGTTTGAAAAATGAAAATCAATAGATCTTGTGCTTTTTTGCACCATATGAATATTGAAAGAAGGGAAACCTTCCAAAAATGCCTCTTAGCCTCTTGCCCATAAATATGGTATGCTTCACACCCATGCACAAGACTCTACTCAATCCGACTTTTAGACACCCTAAGACACTTTAAAACTATAGGCTTTGATACTAAGTTTTAACATGACCCAAGGCTACCCTCTAGTCTTAACACGATGCTTAAGGCTAATAGTTAACCCTATCTAACCCCTGATCTGGTACCTATATGAGAACTGAATAAAATAATGATAAATTATAATATATAAGAGATGGAATAATATAAATACTAGCATGTATGAATTAATGATAAATGAAACTAAAAGAAATTTTAATATCTGAATATCTAGTCTGAATATCTGTAAGCCTCTAAGACGTGAAGAGTTGATGGGACCAACCCCCAACTAACTCCGACTGATTGAACATAAAATAAAACACTGAAAGTAACTAAAAATATCCTATCCTTGATGGATGAGGACTCACCACTACAGATGTTGAGAGTAATTGAGCCGACTAAGGGCGATCGAGGAACTAAGCATCCGAACCTATATTGTGAAATCAATATAGTGCAAAAGAGAGTATGTGGTTATTACTTTGAATGTACTGGTACGTGATATAGGGACTAACTAACATTCATATAGATATTGAATATGCATACATGAACATGTAAAATAAATGCAAGACCAAGTAAAGCATAAACTAAAATAATCTGTAAAAATAATAGACTAAATAGCTGTGAAACCGACTCTTTGGTGATGAAAATTGGTACTAATATAACTTGAGTAATGAGCTAAAAATGTAGGATCTATCATGTAACTAATATGGCCCCAATCTGAGCTAATCTGTGTCCAACCTATAACCCTAGTTTGAAGGGTGCCAATACTTTTGCATGGGTACTAACACTGGCTGTGTGGATCCGCTAATCTGACGTTCCAAAGGACTAAGGTGTCACCCTCTGCTGGAAGGTGCCCCTAAGAGAGTGTCAACCCTCAACTTGTAGGAAGACCTCTCAAAACCTATGCTAGCTATGTAGTTCTTGAACTCAGGGACTGCTACTAAGGGGCACACCCTCTATTGGTAAGGGAGCCCCTATACCTGGGTTAACCCAATGCTAAATACTACTCCAAACTAAACTGACACTTTTTCTTACTAACTTCAATTGGACATCACAATTAATAGTGCTCAAAATTATCATAGCAAATTGAGTATGATAATAAAATCATGATTTGACGGACTAATTACTTGAATATTTGAAACATGTGTAAACATATAGCTATTGGGTGGTCATAATATGTTAGCATTGAATGTCATATTAAGTAAGATAACATTATTTAAAACACTGGTAGAAAGTCATGATTTAGGCACCCAACACATAGGATATCTCACTAAATAGATAAAATTCGTGAATTATAAATATGGGGATGTATTAAACTTGAGAGGGGAACTTGCTCACATAGTTTAGTTTATAACTTGATAAATTAAGATGGTGTCAACTAAATATGATATAGATGATTAAAGTTCAAAGAATGTAATAACATAATTCAAATGGGGAAACATATTAACATGGATTGAATTTAAAACTACTAAGAAAACATGGATTATTTTCATGATTAACATTGATATTTTTATAAAAGAGGAAAACAACTTCATACTTGATCAAAAGGGGATTTTGGGACTCAATGGGTTGAAGGAACCCATTGATGAATACCCCACATACCTTATTTTCTTGAATCCTTGAAACAAAATCTTGGAATTTGAACCTTAAATGCTTGAATCCTTGGAAGAAAAGATCAAAATTATTTTCTTAGGAATAAGGATGGGTTTTACGTATGATGACTGATAGGGAATGGGACAATTTATGCCCCTCTTTAGGTTTTAATACATGAATTAAATATTTGGGGAAGAGGAGGAAAGGCCAAAATTCCCTATTGGACATTAACTAAAATTGCAGAAAAATATAGCCTCCATGGAATAGAGGTTATCATGGAGACAAGCCTTCATGACATGGCAAGTATCATACAGGCTAACCTCCATGGCACGGCAAGTATTATAGAGACCCAGCATCCGTGACATGCCTAAATTCCCAAAACATTCTACCTCTAAGGTCCACCATCACCCTGAACCTATTTTAAAAATTCTAAAACTATCTTGGATGACCCTTTTAATATCCCTAAACACATTTCAACATAAAAATTGACGTTTCAAACTCTTAAAGGCCAAAAATAAAATGGTCGCATTCTTAGGGTCTTAAAATGTCTAAGTCTTTTGTTCTTAGTTTGAAATTAAAGCCTTGGATCCCTTTAAACATGTGTCTTGCAGTTGGAAACATGTCTAGAATATTCCACAGTATAACACCCAAACACCTAGTTAAAGTCCATTCTAGACGTAGCAAAATCTAGTGCATGGCACCTAATAGGACCTCTTGAACACCTATTGGGTTAGATTAGCAGACCGGGATATTTTCCACTAGTTCTCGTTAGCACCTAATGGTTGTTAAAGTGGTGATCGCTTTAGAACTATTGGGGCCACTCTAGCACATCGTTATTATTGCCAGACCACTATGGCGGTCACGTTGCCTCTTTAGCAGTAGGTACTTTAAGGCCCAAGTGTTTTCTTTAGCAGCACGTTTAGCCTTTTTATTATCATTTGTCCACCTAATTTTCTACCATTTCATTCACATTTTTACTAAAAAAAAATAGAGCTCAAAGAGAGGAAAATAAAGGAAATCATCCACATAAGTTGAGGTAAAATAACCTAACTATTATTTGTCATTTCCAACTAATTTTTCTTTCGATTTTCGTTCTTATTCATCCTAAAATCATTAGAAATTAGGTCTTATATTCCTTCCAAATTTGTGCTCCATTTGTGCTCAACTTTTGATCACGCATTCCTAGTCCTTCGTGGGACCTCATGATGGGTTAAATTTTAGTTTCTATCTGCGAGCCCCACATGTTTGTTCTTGATCTAAAATTTGACCTGACCCTTAATATAAAAATATAGGTCTTATTTTACTCCTAACAGCATGCCGATTATTATTTTGATAGTGTGATGATAATTTTGGATCTTGTAGTTAAGACGGACGATTCATGGATAATTCAAGGGTTGCGGTTTGACATCAAGGTAGTCTTCTATCTTCTCTTCTTATTAAAATAGTGTTATATATACATTCTAGAAGGGTAATTGACCCATAAAGTGAAATACTTATTATGCTTCTACGATCTTATTACCTTAGGTTTCTATCATGTTAAGCAAAGTTGAGACTAATAAGCCTATAGTATGATGTTATATTCATTACTTGGTAGATTGTAATGATTTCCATAATTATAATGCTATGTTTATGTTGGATATATATTATTTAGACCAAGTCCATATTTATGGTATTGGTTGGATTTCGGGAAGTGTTTTATCCTTGAAAAAAGAAGTGGCCATAGTTTATAGACATATTGATACTTATAATCATATTGTTTTGATACTGATGATGTCATGCATAGTTTTGGTACATTCATGATCACTAATGGTATGCATAGATTCGGTACATTCATGATCACTTTTATAGTAGATGGTGTGATATCAACTATAAAGTATGGTTTTATTACTATTTCCTAAAAAGGGAATTATTTCCATATTTCACTCATGAAATGGATTTTTTCACAAAAGGAATCATAACAATCTTAATGGATAAATATGTGCCTCTGAGATTAAAAATGATGTTTTAAAGATTTGACATCCACGATTTTGATACTTCTATTAACCTTGAGCATATGATATTCCAACCTTTTCCTCACTTTTACAGTAATTTACTCCTAGAGCTTACCTCATGCAATGGATTTACAAGCTTACACTCTTTTAGGAACGATTCTAGCCCATACATTATATATGTAAATATATGTATATACATGGTACTGGAAAAACTTTATTGATGATGATGTTCATTATTAGAAATCATAGATTAGGACTAGGTCAGTTTATAAGGGTAATCTCGAACACCCTAGGGTCCACTTCAACTATTTGCTGTCATGCCATAGAAGAAAAGCTAACATAGGTCCTTCCTTTGTGAGTCGTCAAGATGGAGGAGGCATATAAACTTGGTTAATTAATGGTACTTGGATTGGTTTTGGATTTATTGACTTACTTGGCATTTATTCTTGCATGGGCATTTTCTATTACCAGTATGACCTACATATATCAGTTTTATTAGGGGGTTTTATAGTTATAGGTATGAGTACTCCTTATAATATATTTTATGGTGATGGTATTTATCATCCTTTAGGGAGAAGGGTTTTCATAAGTATAGGCTCTAACTATTATCTGCTAAGTGTTAATTGAACCATCCGAGCCTATGATGACAGTGGTTTATGAAATGCCTGGTTAGATATTATTTGTCCTTACTTGCCAATTAGTTTATATTGTTATTGTTATTATGGCTAGTTTATGGAAGGTTGATTATTGGACTTGTATTGAAATTTAAGGTTTGTTTTTTATTTCTTTATCTTATAGTTATTTTATTTTGCATGATTATCCCATGGTTAGGCATTATGGTTTCGGACCCTAATTGTTAGCACTAGTTCCTAAATTGATTAAAAAGCCTTGACATTCTAGTCTATTTTCTTAGGTTGGTCCTTGATTTAACCTTACTTATGTATAGGAATATATCTATAGTGGTTATGGTATTACTGTATATTCCTCCCTCGTATTTGTCCATGTTGTATATTCATTTTTTGGACTTGTATACGTATATACATCTTTCTTCTACTCTTTATTTGCATAATGGCCTATGATATACGGTATAGTGCTTACTCTCTTGGGTATTTCCACAATGGAATAGTTCATCCTTATTACCTCCTTAGCCTTATAATGTTAGCTTCTTGGTTATTAATAGGATAGTTATCCTTATAGTCTTAGTAATTTTATTATGTAGATTGTTGTATATTTGGGTGTAGTTTATATTTTTACTTGTTTGCTATTTATATTTACATTATCTTTGAATCTCAGTCGGTAGTTGCATACTAAGTATTACGTGTTTGGTATTCATACCGCACTTTTCCAACCTGCAGATCATAATATGGATTGTCACCATTGTTGTATGTGTTGTGTAGAGAAACTATGGCTCAGAGAGGTAGTGTGAGCTCCTAGTGTTTGGAGAATTACTTTCTTTCCTTCTATGTATTAGACTAGTATCTATTTTGTATTAAGAGTTGGGTTGTATCAGTAAATTCATTAAGTATATCAGTTTTTAATATCACGACATTAGAAGTTCTTGTACAAATTCAACCAGGTTTTAGAACTATCTTATGCATTCCTATCTTTTATTATATATATTTTGTATTCTTTCCTTATTTCTCTTAGTAATCTGTTACTAATAGTTTCAGACAATGGGTTGTCTGGCCTAAGGTGGGTTATAGTAGGTTCAATTATGACCTGAGAAATTGGGTCGTGACAAATTGGTAGTAGAGCCTAGGTTTACCAATGCATTTTTATAAGAGCTAAGTGTCTAGTAAAGTCCTACAATTCAGTCCAGAGAGGTTTGTAACCTCTTTTTTGGAGGATATTGAGAATTCTTAGGAAATTGTTTTCTTGACTCCGTCTCGTATGCCTGTATTTCTATGATCCTCAAGTATATTCTTCAACTCTATTTTGTTGCAAATAAAGATTTCATATTGCAGATTGGACTTCCGCATGCATTCCAGCGCTTTAGTGTAGATTGATAACGTCCAAACAACGCCTCCTATGAAATGATGATATGATCGCTGTCAAAAGATAGTAACCCAAAAGAGGTTGGGGTCAAATCCCATGGGAACATGTGGCTTTGCAGATCTCAGCAGTTATAGTTCGCATGTTAACAAGAAATGTAACTAGGGGTAGTGTAGTATTCTCAAGCAAGTAACTATATTAACTTCGATTGTAATCAGTGTAGGTGTGAACTAGGATAGTGTCCCGCCTAGATTCTAAACTCCAAAGTCTTAATGTGCTTTGTTGAACTAACCCAATACTTTGCATACAAAATCGATAAGTTATGTACCTTCTGCAGTCTTTTTTATGAGTAGAAGGATTTCACCCATTACCTTTAGAGTATTAGGATGTTGCCTTACTAACCCTTATCTTGATTCCAGTTAACTAGTTTCTTTAGATTTTCTAATTATTCGATGAAACCTAACCTTCTTATTAAGATAGAACCTAGATGCGTGAATCGACAATTAAACTCCAAATTATTGTTGACTTTATCTTTTCCTAGTCACTACTCCTCTTTTGAAGTAAGCAGCAATATCTAGGTGGGATCCTAATGTATGTACCCATTAAAAAATCTATCATAGCAAAGATAAAGCAATACATGCATTAATATAGGTTCAGAACAACAAAAACACTTCCCCTACTTCGTCAATCCACTAGGGTTTCCACAACCCTAGCTATAAGTTTTAGATGCTCATGCGTGTGAAGAAATCAATAAACTGCATATTCGAAATCAGAGATGAAATCACAATGATTAGAAGTAATAAAACCAACTACCGTAACTAAATCAATGAACCCAAGCTAATAGAAGAAAAACTCAAGATCAATGACGGAACCTCGAATCAAAATATATTTGTGAATATCAAAAGTGTGTAACTCTGACTAAAAAGTACATAAAGGGTATTTATAACACAAGAGGAAACCCTAAAACCAAAGCTCGAACTAAATAGAAGAAAACAAGGTCGTTGGACAATTATGGTCTGAACTTGTGGTCTGGTACAAAGAGAAGGTAATACCTGCAATCCTGACTTACTGTGCAAGTACAAACCGTAGGTGCTGGATGCTAAAAACCTATAAATTCATCTCTTGAGATTTTGGACTTCTTGTACATGATTTTCCTACATGTGGCCCATAGGTCCTACTTGCGCCCACATATTGACATGGTAGGTGCCGAGAGGCATCTGTTCAGCTCTCCTTTGATTCCTGAACATGCTTGGATCATGAACAAGATGAAAAACATCCCGAATATCCATAATTGCTCAAAAATAGCCAAGAATAGCTTTTATTTCCATTACCATGAACTTATCATAAAAACATGATTTTCTGCATAACATACCCAAAAGACATCATAGCTAACAAAGTAACCTCAGAAAGTTAAATATTTTCATCATTTGAAGCATCAAAAGTGATATTTTTCTATAGAAGAACAACACCTTAAACTTTTAATATTTTCATGTCTTCAGGCGACAAAATATAACAAAAATAAAAATGAAGCTTAACTTGGAGAAACTAAGCTATTTACGGCAGTCAGTCAACACTTAAACTCAAAACACAACATCCCCCTGCAATCTTATTTCTCAAAACCAATTGTGTATGAAAATGAAGCAAAGCAATATCACTCAATGGGATCAAGGTATATTAGTTACATTAGCAACAAACAACCACTCATATATACAAGTGACACTACCTGAAACAAATAAATAGCTAGCAATATGACTTAAGTGCCCTCAGAACAAGGATGTCCCACTCTCTCAAAAGAAATCATTCAGGTCAATGCAGGGACGGTCAAGAGACACTCATACTCAAAAAGAAGTTCCAATCAATGCATGTTAAATACCATAGGTTTGCCTTTATCTTCTTTACCTTAGCATTCAGATAGTCAATTTAGGATCACTACATGACTTCTCTTGGCTTATAATGTAGTCTTAGGGATGGTATGGTACATATGGACTAATGAACTGACTAATCCTCCTTGGCACTACACTAACCTTAGGGTCTCACTTTTTTTCTTTGCATTTACTTTTTCTTTTTATTTTTCTACCACACCCAGCCCTACTAACTTTTTTTCTCTTATTTTACCCTTTTTCATACCTATTTTACACTACGTATCCCTATGATAGACACCCTTAACTTAAGCATTTTTCTTGAGTTGTGGTGCACAATATCCAAATAGGACCGAGGCCAAACTAGGTTAATTGTACTATAAATAGGAAGGTGAATAGTGAAACAAGAAAACTAAGCTATAAGGATCAAAATAGGGATCAAGGGATAAAATTCACACATGAAACGTCATTCAGGATAATAATGGATAGAAATAAAAATTGACCAATGATCCTTTCCTAATCGAGTATCCTTCAACATAGGTAAGACTAACGAGACAAGTTCTAAATTCGCACAAAAAGAGAACTAGGTAGTATCTCACACACACATAGCACATAGTCAATATTTCTAACTACTACTTATTTGGTTCATGCAATTATTAAAGTGATTATCATGTCCCTAATCCTAATGCCATAACAAGATCAAAAAATTTCACACATATATACATTCACACAGTTATAAAACACAATTTTTTTAGGGGTATCACAAATCAGTCAAAACAGGACTGCTGTCCTAAATAATAAAAATTTCCGAGCCTAAAATTTTGGTTTTCTTTTTCTATAACCTGGACTTGGTGTTTAGATATTTTTCTAGATTTTATGTTCCCACATCCTAAGTATTAGGTTCCTAAAGTAAAATTAGATGACAAAGTCCATAATTTACCATTTTTAATCCTCAAAATTTCAACTTTTCAACTTATTATTCAACTTACCATGTGATACTTGTGACCATAATGGGCTGATCACAGAGTCCCCTTACCTAGAAATCAATGAATGTAGCAATTTTTACTATATTCCTGGTAAGTTTGAAAAGCTTAAAACCTACAAAAAGACAAAAGCAACAAAAATGTGTACACTAAAATCGTGGGTTGCCTCCTACTCAGCGATTGATTTAACATCACGACACGATATATCTATGTTTGTTACTTCAACTTTACCAGCAAGCCTATGGGTTACCTCTGATGCAGCGCTTGATTTAACACCGCGGCACCACGCAGGTTTATTGATCCTCCAGGGTCGTTAATATAATTAATCACCGCTGCAACCCTAATGTAAATTGCCTACATCATTTATTTTTAAATGGTGAATGTTCGTTGACTCAAATCTTTATCTCACATTTTTCTATGTCAACCATAGATCTACCTATAGCAATAAATGCTCTTTCCAATATAATGGTAATCTCCGTGTCAACTTCATAGACCAGAATGACAAAGATATTCAGAATGATAAAGTTATCCACCATCGCAATCACATCAAAATAGATTCCCACAGGCTTCTTCATTATACGGTTAGCCATCAACAACTATATCAAAGTCGGTTTCATAGGGTTCAAACCCAACTGCTTGAATAAAGCCAGCAATATCAAATTATGTTGGCCCTTATATTGCATAAGTCACTGGCAAATTGGTATGACACAATAGTACATGGTATATTGAATGTACCAAGATCGCCTTTTTTCGACAATAAAAACTTAGTGTTTCTTCACTGCAATGGTGCATACCATTGACATCATCAAATGTCTCTCCTTTCTTCCTTGTGACCAATTATTTCATGAACTTTAAGTATCTAGGCATCTTCTCTAATGTATTTAGGAGATGTATATTCAAGATCAATTCTTTCATCATGTTAATGAATTTCTTGAACTTACCTTTTACTTTTTTCTACCTTAATTTATAAGGATAAGGTAGGGGTGGTTTTGGAATCTATTTGACTTTTGTCTCAGTGACTAAACCCTTACCTTTATCTTGAACAACTTTACCATTATCACCTCTTACTATCTCAAACTCAACAGTCGATGTCTCATCATCAAAAGTTTCTCCAATCGGTAGTTGGAGATCTATAGCATTGATAATACCTCTCATTATAATATTAAGTATGTGACCATCATTTTTACGATTTTACATCATGTTACTCGAAGGGTACCTGGCTGCCTTTGGTTTAGAGTTGTTGACATATGCCTGAACTATTTCTCTAACTACTTGATAGTAGTGGCATGTGACTTAACCTTCTGGGTCAATCCTAAAATGTCAGCCTTAATCTCCTTAAGGATGATCTATTTATTTTCCTGACCCTTCACTATCTAAGCCAACATATCTTTCATTCTAGATTCTATATCTTGTCTTCTAGCAGTCCTTCTTTCTCCTATCGCTATCTTGCTCTCTGATGCAGTCTCTATATCTTCCATAATAGTTCTAACCTTAGTTCCCTTGCTTTTTGGCTTGGAAACCCACTATCTGATGATCTAACTAATTTATTTCTTCTTTTAATCATGTCGCATATGCTTTGGAAGCTGACCCTTATGCTTTTACTACATTCACTTTCTCAAAATTTAATGTTGCAAGCTACTTTGCTAGTACCCCAAGATCAGTCTTTAATAAAGAAATTTCTTATGTTACTGTGTCATCAGCTACTTTTTTATCACAGGAAGCACCAATAGCATATGTGCTAGATCCTCTCTCAGCCTTTTGAGTTTTCCATCCTCGGTACGTGCACGAGATTTGATCTAACATCTTTAAAGCTGCCTCCCATCATAATTGCATAAACTCATCTAGATATGGTATCTTTCATGGCTCTAGAGCTGATGGTCAGTGCTTTATAGAATTTCTCTAATAAGCTCATCCCTGACAATAAATGATTGGGAACTATACTGAGTTTCTTCTTGAACCTAAACTAAGCCTCACACATAGAATTTCTCTAATAAGCTCGTCCTTGATAACCAATGATTGGGAACTATACTCAGTTTCTTCTTGAACCTGAACTAAGCCTCGTACATAGACTCTAACTGCAGCTGCCTGAAATTATAAGTCTCGTCCTTAAGTTTCAACATACTAGATGGATGAAAGAACCTATTAAAAAATTTCATGCACAACTCATTCCATGTAGTTATAGAGCCTCTTGGCAGTTTCCCTAACTACAAAGATGCTTCTCTTGAAAGTAAAAAGGAGAAAATCCTTAGTCTAAGTGGTTCCTAATTCAAACCTAGACTTTTATATGAACTATAATCCTGTGAAAATTAGCAAAGTGCCAATTTACATCTGTAGGAAGATCAGCAAGTACACCCTTCAGATTTAATAGTTGGATCATTACACTGGTAATATCAAACTTGATGCCTCGGGAAAAATAGGAGGAACTACGGCTCTAGTCTTTGCCAGATCAAAGTATCCCAAGATTTCTTGGTCATCTATATATGGCTGGACATACTAATATGCAGGGATTACTTTAAAATAGGCCCCTCAAGCTCTGTTCTGGTTTCCACCAAGTGCTGCTCGGCAGTCTGCTGCTTGTATCTAGTCAACTATCTCTACCTCTCTAGATACCTACTTATTTTTTTCCCTTTCTCTTATTTTGTCTTAAGCTTGAGATAATAGCTTATCCTTCTGTCATTCAATAATATCCTACTTTCTTTAAGGAAAAAGGGAGGTACAACAAAATAAACCCCTTTAGGTGGTTTATTTTTTTTATGCTCAAACATCCTACCAGGTTTTTGTAGGATCCTCTATGGGTTCAGATTTAGTAGGAGTAAGGGATTTTCTCTACTCCATGTTTTAGGCATTCATCGACATATGCCCAACTAAGAACAAAAAAAAAACCCAAAAATTGTAACAGCTTCATATCATGAATCAACACCATATTTCCTAGCAATGGTGCCAATATTTTAATGATGTCCATACAATACCACTTATTAGATGATGATACGATTGGTTAAAAAAATAGTAACCCAACAATGGTTGGGGTTGAATCCCAAGGGAACACATAGCTTTGAAGATTTGAGCAGTTGTAATTCATATGCAGAACAAAAAAATGTAAATGAGTAGTTTTGTGTAGTAATCTCGAGCAAGTAACTATATTAACCTCAATTGTAATTAGAGTAAATGAGAAATAGGATTTTTCTCCCCCTGGCTTCTCAACTCCGTAGTCATATCATTCTTTATTGAAAAAACTCGATACTTTACAAGCAAAACTGATAAGTTATGTACCTTCTATAGTCTTTTGGATAAGTAGAAAGATTTTACCCTTTACCTTTTCAGTCTCAGGATATTGCCTTACTAATCCTTATGTTAATTCCAGTTAACTATTATCTTTTGAGTCTCTAGTTATTAGATAAAATCTAACCATCTTACTAAAATAGAACCTAGTAGCATGGATGGATAGTTAAACTCCCAATTACTATTGATTTTATCTTTTCCTAGTCACTGCTCTTATTTGGATTAAGTATAATATCTAGGCAGCATCCTAATGCGTGCACCCATTAAGAAATCTATCATGACGACTACAAAGCAGTACATGAATGAGTATCAGTTCAAAATAACTAAAGCCCTTTCACTACTTCGTTAATCTGCTAGGGTTTCCTCAACTCTAGCTATTAGTTTTAGTTGCTCATACTTGTGAAGAAATCAAAAACATTTATATTCAAAAGCATGAATGAAATCATAATTATTAGAACTAATAAGACCCACAATAGTAATCGAATTAATGAACCAAAGTTAATACAAGAAAATCCCAACATCTATGGTAAATCTTGGAATCAAAATATGTTTGTGAATATCAGAAGTGCATAACTCTAACTACAAAGTACATAAAGGGTATTTATAGTACGAGAGGAGACCCAAAAATAAAAGCCCAAATTAAATAGGAGAAAATCGGGTTGGCGACTAGTTTTTACCTGTAGTCTGGTATATTATGCAAGTAGTAGCAGCGGTCTTAACACTAGGTGTAGGTGCAAACCTCATGCACCAGGAGTAAAAATCCTTCAAGTTAAGCTTTTGAGATTTTGAACTTCTAGTACTTGCTTTGCATACATACAATCCGAAGGTCCTACTTGTAGCCACATGTTGACTTAGTAGTTGTCGGGAGTTATCTTTTCAGCTCTTCTTCAATTCCAAAAATATACTTTTATTACAATCAAGCTTGACAACATCTTGAATATCCATAATCGCTCAAAAAATAGCCAAGAATACCTTTTTTCACCTTTTTTATGAAGAAATTATCAAAAACATGATTTCCTACAAAACATACCTAAAAGGCATCATAGATAACAAAATAACCAAAGAAACATGCATTTTTCCTTATTTTAACCATAATAATGCTACATTTTTATAGCACACCAGTATTAAACCAGGAAGTTAGGTATGGATGTCGAAGATATTCAGCGTTAATTAAAGTATTTAGGGCCAGTCGATGCCTTGATAGAATTTGTGATTGCTTTAACCTTTTGAGATTCAACATTGGGGATCCCAAGTCTTTGTATAGATACCTCATAGTTAGAGATGGCATTCGATTTATTAAGTAATTCTAAGGCCAAAAATGGGCTTGTTGGTAATCATCATGGTTGCTTGATGGTTTTAGTGTATGAGA
Source organism: Capsicum annuum (assembly GCF_002878395.1). NCBI lineage: Eukaryota > Viridiplantae > Streptophyta > Magnoliopsida > Solanales > Solanaceae > Capsicum > Capsicum annuum. Next base: position 116,726,823 of record NC_061121.1, read on the forward strand.
TCATTTTTCTTGAGTGGGCCAGTCATATTTTTAAAATATGTACTTTAGAGCACCACATCTTTTGTGGATTTACCAAAGCATTTGGATTGCCACCTCATTTCTCATTAGAGCACATAATAGAAGTTAAATCTTCATTTTCTTAGGTTATTAATCATGTTAGGGCCACACATAAAGCATGTATTAAGACTTACAAAGATAGTTGTAAGAGACCATATCATTGGTATAGTGCTACTATTGTCCCATCTAGGAGTGAGGATCCTTTCGGTGGAGTTTAGCTTCACTTATAGCTTATTGGCTCTGCATAGGACATATTTCAAACTATGGGTAGCTCTTAGATTAGATGTGGTGATCATAATAAGTAGAGTTCTTGTCAGACCATATAGACTTTTCGGTACATGTCTTTAAACTATGGCAGTCATTCTATATCGAGAAGGGTAGTGCCACAAAGTATTCTGGAGCTTGTTTTGATTGTGCCAAGATGGGACATTGGTTTAGAGAGTGCCCCAGATAAGAGTTAGTTATTGAAATTGAGATAGAAATTATTTCACACCAACCTAGAGTTTTTGTGGTGTGATATGAGTGCCGGATGAATAGTCATTTTAATAAAAAGTACCTTTGGTGTCATTTGGTTAGCTAGTTGGGATTAGTTCATGTTGTAAGCTTGGTTAGGGCTTTAGGAATTTTCTACAACTATTGAAGGAACAATAATTGGTTCAGAGAGTGTCTTTCATGTGGGATTATGAGTCATTCAGTTTATTTAGATTAGCATCAAAATTTGGTGGCACTGTAAGTTAGAGGCAGCATGCTTACTGCCATAATTGGAGGTACAAATAGTCAATCCAAGTTTGGACCAGCTCATATCCATACTCCTCCATACTCTCCAGGTATGTGACCTCAAATTTCACCATGATAGATGCGCTTTTATTTTTTTCCTTTACCTTCATATTTGTGTATGTTAGGGTTCTTATACATATCGATGATTTTATGCCTTGGTAGGTTATTATTGATTATTATGTGCCTTCATATAGAGTTCATAATTATATGTCTACCCACATAGATTATTTTATTTTAGTAGTAGATAGAGTATATCAGTATTGATATTTTCCCCTAGGTGTAGCAGTTGGGTTTGAGTCTTATTTACCTTGGCACATTGGCCTTCTTGTGGCCATAGAGTGATACTTGCCATTTATTTTGTTTTTGGGTATGACCTACCTTTTATATTGATGACTATACTACTATTTTTATTATTATCATTGTTTGATTTGATCGGTCCTCACTTAGTATATGGAAAGACTAGTATTATTTACGTAGAATTTCCTTTCTCATAGTTCTTAATTGTTGGCTAGGGCAACTAGGTTGGTTTGATGATCTCTTTTTTGTATAAAGGTAAGGTTGGTCATTTTCTTCTTTTGTTGGCGAGGCTAGACCAGTTATTGAGTGGGTTATGGTTGTGAAGGTAAGTTGGCCTTATGGTTCTATTATGGTTCCAGAGTTGGTAATTTGGTTATATTGTCCATTTTAAGGTTTAAGATTTTTGGACTTGCCTCTGGGTTGTGAATATTTTAGTATTGGCTTTCCATCTATATATAAGTAACTTTTGGGTTTTTGCAAGTTGGGATTCGTTCTTCCAATTTAACTAGTCCGTCACTAAATAATATTTTTATTATCGATGCGGAGCATTCTTGAATTCCTTTTTCATATTTGTTGGGTTTGTCTCCTGGTGATAGATTGCTCTAAGAATTGGTGTGGTTTTGGCTACTATGTTCTTGTCTTGATGTGATTCTTGTCTATATAGAGATAGAGAGTTAGAGATAGGTGAATTTTCCTATAACTGCTTCTTAAGTTCTAATGATTGGGAATTCTATATCTTTAGTTGCTTGGTTTACTTTCTAGTAGTGGTCTCGACCTTGGCATTGATTTTGAGGTTATCACCTTCTTTCTCGGCGATGTGATACATGGGTTTTTTCGGTTAAGGTTATCCTACTTAGGTAGATTAAGGAAATCCCTATTTTGGAAATTATTTGGCGAAATAAGACTTGGTGGAGTTATTCTCCTTGGTGATATATGTCTATGGTTATTCTATATCTTTATTGAGTATTGGATTTGTTAGTTTCCCGTAAAAGTTGTATTTCTCAAAGTTTTTAGAGTTTTGGTTATCTCTAGCATGGGTTATAGGCTTGGTGAGTTCTTAAGTACACTTTGGCTTTTCATGCCTTCTTATGGGTATAGATTTGGTTATCTGTATCTTCAACTGGTGACTTATCTACCATCTTGATTTTATACTTCAGCTACATTTTGATTTTGGCTCAACATGATTTGGTAGGATATGCCAGATTTAGATAGTAAGGTTGATGTGAGTATTTGACCTTAGTTCAGACTTGTTGACTTGGTTTTAGATATAATGCCATATAATGGTGGTTTAGAGGTTATGATAGACTTGGAATGGGAATGCATAGCTATCTTTAGGTTTGGTTTAGGTAGTTGAGATTAGGCGATTCAGCCTTAGTGTCAAGATTGAAGTTTGGAGTTCTAGAGTTGGATGTGACCTACATTTTAGAATTAATTCTATTGTGTTTCATATTTAGGTTGGCTAAACCTACTATGTGTGTGCCTACTTTGTCCTCGTTAGTTCCAAAGGATTGTGGTTGATAGGTGTTTAGATAGTAGTCCATTGGCATGGTATTTCTTCTTTTAGCTTTTACCCCAGTTTTCATTCTTCACCTTGAGTTGTACCCAACATGGCTTCTTTTTTGATTGATGGGAAATCTTGGAGCAGATCACTCAATAGTGAGTATTTGTGCTTTGGAGATCTCATTTCAAGTTTCGATGACTATTCAAAGCAGTTATAGCATTGATATAGATTACAAACCTTGGATATCTCTATCTATGTGCCCAGGTAGTGTGTTAAGGGCTTATGCTTAGTCTTGTTATTATGCATTTTCGGTGGATCAGCTTCAGTTCTTCGAGGTTTGTATGATGGAATTGCATGGATAGGGCTCGGGGGACTTTCTTCTTGTTTTAGAGTGGATAGTGGGTTTATGAAGAGATAAAAAGGTTATATTTGGGTTTTGGAGTTGGTGGCATGAGGCATGCCTTGGATTGACTTTGTCTTAAATGGTTTTTCATTTGATTGTGCTGGTATCAGTGTGGTATCAATTTGTCATAGTTCAGATTATCATACATTAGCTTTTTCAGTATAGTTGACAGTAAGTTGATGGTTGTGGTTGTGTTTTTATTGTTTAAGAAGTTAATATAGCAAGTTGGTTTTAAAAGGGATACCTATAGCGAAATCCCTTAGAACTGTTGTCTCTTTGTGGAGGTTATATGGGGAGTAGAGCATGAAGCATGCGGGCCCAGTGCCTCATCTTTTTTAGTTTCCAAGATCTTTCTATCCATTGACTTTTACCAATGAAAATTCTTTTTCATAGTAGATATTATAATGAACCTCATGGCTATTTCCTCTATTTTTATGTACTTTTGGGATTTTTGTCCTTCCTACAATAGGTACAGGTCATTTATGACTCGCCAAAACTATCGGTTTGATTATCAAACAGTTTGTTTAAACTTTTAGGTCATTTCCCTATTTTGAAGCTTTTGTTGTTTAGGATTTCATCTCGGTCTTAAACTACTCATATATGAATCGATATGAGAATTTCAACAGCACTATCAACACTAAAACATTCATTTTAGGTTAGGGGATCCCTTGGTTTAGGTCCTGAGTCATTTAGAAATGTTTTGTGTAATTAGGTGGACAATATGAAAAATAAATTTATAGGTGTGGGCTCTACATAGTCAAAATAATCTTGGATGAAAGTTTTTATAGTTCCATTAAGACTAGAATGTCAAATTTTATATGGTGGCATAGTTTGCTTTCATGCACGGTATTTTAAATGAATCTCACGCACCCGATCAAAGTCCACTATGAATATAGAAAAATCTAGTGCCTGGCACCTGATAGGATCTCTTAGGGACTTATTGGGTTACTTTAGTTCCCATAGGAGTAATTAGCGGCCCTGGCCCTCTACCAGTGGTGTGCTTTAGTGCCCAGTGACCGCTAAAGAGGTGTCTACTTTAGCGACTTTAGGGCCGCTTTAGTGGCACTTGCTGCTATAGCTAAACTGCTTTAGCAGTTGTGTTGCCTCTTTAGAACCTAGGTGTCCATTTTAGCGCCACCTGTAGACTTTTTATTTCCTTTTCTCACCAAATTTTCTACCATTCCTTCCACTATTTTTGCACCTAATTAAGAGCTAAAAGAGAGAAAAAAGTTGGAAATCATCAACATAAGTTGATTCAAGCTAACCTAACTCTTCTTTGTCATTTCCCATTGATTTCCCCATGTATTTCGATTTCAATTCATGGTAAAATCCTTAGAAATTAGGTCATAAGTTCCTAAATTTTTAGGCTTGATTTGAGACCCAATTTGGGCTCCATTTGTAAGCAATTTTAGAGCACAAATTCCTTGTCTTTCGAGGTACCCTATGAAGGGTTCAGTTTTGGATTTTATTTGCAGGCCCCATGGGCTCATTCTTGACATGAAATATGAACCCCTCTTTAATATACAAATATGGATCTCATTATACTTCAAATGATGTGTAAATTACTATTTGGACAGCATGATGACATATCATGATAGTGGAGTGATTATTGACAAATGATGGACGATTCAACGGTTGCGGTTCGATAGCAATGTAGGCTCTGTCAACTCTTATTCTTGAGAAAGTGTTATATATATGTCCTATGTTAAATAGGGATGTTAGGATATGATTGATGTTAGAACACCGTGACTTAGTCTAAATTAAGAATTTGTGGGCTAAAAAGGTAATTTACCCTTAAAGTGAAATACTTATTATGCTTCTGTGATCTTATAACTTGAGGATGATACCATGTTAGGTATTTTTGAGACTTATAAGCCTATAGAATAATGTTTAATTCGTTACTTAGTAGATTGCAATGATTTTTCCTAGATTATGATGTTATTATTATGTCGTATAAATATATTATTGGGCCCAAGGCCATGTTTATGCTATTAGTTAGATTTCGGAAAGTGTTTTATCATTATGAGGAAAGTGGTCATAATTTATAGACATATTGATTCTTATAATCGTATTAATTAGATATTGGTGATGGCATACATATGTTTGATACATTCATGATAACTAATATAGTAAATAGTACGATTCCAAATAAAAATATGGTTTATTACTGTTTTCCTAAAAAGGGATTATTCCCACGTTTCACTTTTAAAACAAATTCTTTCATAACAGGAATCATACCATCTTAATTAAAAATTTATAAGCCCTTAAGATTGGAAATGATGTTTTAGAAATTTGACAGAGTTGGATTCAGTTCCATCATTTTACTTTAACTATTTACCTTGATCGTGAGTGATTCTGACCTTTTTCATACTGTTACGATCATTTATTCTAGGAGTTTACCATGATCAATGGAGTAACGTACATAAACTCTTTTAGCCATGGTTCTAGCCTATGCATATTATATGTACATAAATATATCTGGCACTAGATAGAGTGGATTAACGATGATGATTGTTACAAGATATCCTGGATTAGGACAAGGTTGGTGTATGTGGGTACTCCCAAACCCTCTAGGGGCTTCTTCATCCATGAACCGGATGGTCGGAGAAAAAAGGATGTCATAGGTGTAAGACCCCACAAAATCTTACACTGATAATCAACTATTTTAGCTCCAAAAAGCACTTTGGAAGGTTCAACACTTAGAATATTTTAGCTAGCTGTTCAACACTTAGTCTCATTTTAAGCCTTCAAACTTTGGGGATTTAGTTGACGACCTTCCCTACCTCCGTTTTCCAATTTTCAAGTTGTGTTGTAATGGGGCAAGTCCATAATACATTCCGGGTGAGTTTCAGAATTTTTGAAATGCATTTAAGGTACGTTTAGATTTCAAACCAGTAGCTAAAGGCTATAAGGAGGTGCCACCTAGCTTATAGCCTTGGCCCTCTCCCTCAATAGCAAGGTGTCGTACAACTGCAAAAGGCTCTGGCAAAGGCGCCGCCTTGCTATAGCCTTTCTGCGCAGTTTTTCAGCATTCCACCCTCGTGCTTTGAGGGGTAATTTGGTTATTTTCCCACCCCTATATATATCAAAAACACGGAATTTAGCCCTCAAAACACCAAAATATACTTCTTTTCATCAATTTCTCTCAAGAACAAGAACAAGGGTTTCAATTTGAAGACCCAAATCCAAGAGATTTCACCATAGATCGTTAAGGAACTTTAATCTAAGGTATGCGTTGTGTTAATTTATGGATTCCTTCCATCCATAAAGCTTAAGAACTCTCTTTTAAATTATGAACCATGTTATTATGTGGTGGGTTGATTTGTTTATGTAATTGATGTTGTAAAATCCCCAAGTTAGTGTCTTTGTATGTTTTTATGAAGCTATGATATCATATGAGTTAGAAACATATAAATTTGGTTGTTCATGATGAATAATTTGATGATTACACCTATTCCAAAGCTGTGGATGTAAGGTGATTGATAAAATGCCTAGAAGACTAGAAATCATTTGTTATAGCTAAATTGTGACCTAAATGAAAAACGCATGCTACACTTTTATGAAAACAATGACTTCTATGATATTGTATGCATTATGATTGTTGATTGGATGTTCATGAAACTAGATTTGATGGACTTATGCCATGTTGTTATATGCATTCCCTTCCAAGTATAAAATTATGAGAACTATGTGTAGTATGAAATCCCCAACTTATGGCATTATGAATTGTGGGCATTATTCCTATGATCAAGAATTGTTATGTTATGTCACTTTCCTTCTATCGAGTCCTGGGGGTACTTATACTCGAAAAGATAGTTGTGTGCCTAGATCCAGTGTCATGTTTTCACAATCCTCTCAGTCAAGCCATTTTCAGTAGAATTCAGTCAGTCATGTGACTCAAGAAAGTTCAGCAACTCAGTAATCTCAGTAATATTCCGACAATCAATGAAACTTTATGAGTCCAGTCAATTTAGTCCAGTTAATCATGTTCAGTATCTATTCAGATAGGAGTAGGAATTAGCACCGTGAACCCAAGGATGGGAACGCACACTGTCAGGTGAGGGTGTGATTCTTAAAAGTCATCCTTGCATTCCAGAACTATGTAGCCAGCATAGGTTGAGGCATCAACATTGTTAGATGAGGGTTGATGAGGTGGATAAGAACTGTCAGATGATGGCCCCACCATTCTCTACTGGGGACACTGTCAAATGAGGTTTACCCACAGTTTGTCTCTACCAGTGGCGCGGTATTGACACCCTTCCAATCAGGGCACAGATTGGACCCCAGCTTATCTATTATAGTGCATTTGGGTTATTTCGGTTAGATAACTATCTCCAATATTTTCAGAATTAGTCTCAGTAAAATAACTCAGATAGTTCTTTAGATTTCAGAACTGTCAAATACAGTCACCCATGTTATCAGATATAATAGTAAAATCATGTGATCAGTACTTAAACTCAATAATCATGTTTTCTTGATCTCGTTACAGTATTATGTGTTCATGCATGATTTCTCACATTCATGTTAATCAGACAGTTAGTATTGTTCATACATATGAACCCCATGCATTCAGCCTACCTCACATGTATACCAGTACATTCAAAGTACTGACCTATTTGCGCTATGGTGTCTTATACCATAGGTTCAGAAGCACAAGCTCCAGAGCATCGTAGCATCCCTGTTTCCACAGTCGAAGTTAGCAGTGAGTCCTCATCTTTTGAGGACATGATCTAATATGTTAGTATTTATTTCAGCTTAGTTTTTCTAGACTGAGTTAGTTAGAGACATGTTCCTTCAACTCCATATTCAGACAGTACTTAAAGGCTTTCTGATTTAATTCATACTTCAGTTGTTTTCAGTTTTGTTTTGGTATCGATATACCACACTATTCAAACATTCTTATTTCATTTATGATTAAGTGTGAAACTTATCATATTACAGCCTTTATTTCTGCATTTATTTAGTATATTATGCAGTGCATAGGTACAGGTATCAGTCATGGGTTAGCATGTCGTCCTTCGGTGTCATGAGCACCGTGTAGCATTTCGAGTACCAGATTTGGGGCATTAAAAACTTGGTATCAAAGACTAAGGTTCAATAGAGTCCTAGGAAGTCTGTAAACCACATCTAGTAGAGTCTTGTACATGGGTGTGTTGCGTGCCACATTTATGTGAAAGAGGATATAAGATGTTTTAGGAATAGTTTCCCTATTTTTAGTATTTATGTCATTCCAGTGAACATAATCTCAAGTTAATCGCTCAATCTAATCTGTTTCTTCTCTTTATTTCAAAACATGCCTCCCAAGAGAAGAACCCAGACTATCTAAGAAGATCCTTTGGATGAACATGTTTCATATGCGAAGTTCAGGGACGTATTCACTACTATTTCTCAGCCTATTGCTTCTTAAAATGAACTACTAGCTATCGTTCCGACCAACTCAGCGGCTAATTCAGCTGCAACTAGGATTTAGGACTTTACCCAAATGAACCCTCCATCCCTTCTCAAGTCTAAGTCAGATAAAGACCCTCACGAATTAATTGATTAGGTTCAGAGGGTCACAGAATCATGAGACTGACTACTTTGAGTGTGCTGAGCTAGCTATAAATCAATTGCAGGATATGGCTCATACTTGGTTCAAATAGTGGAAGTCATATAGGTCAGATAATGCACGCCCTATAGAGTGGGAAGTATTTGTCACTGTATTTTTATACAAATTTTTTATCCAAGAGCTTTCGAAAGCTAAGGTGCTAGAATCCATCAACCTCAGGTAGAGAAACATTACGGTGAAAGAGTATTCTCTTAAGTTTACTCAATTAACTAGATATTCCCCTAATATGGTTGCATACTGTAGGGCTAAGATAAGTAAGTTCATTTTAAGGGTGAATAATAGTGTGGTAAATGAGTGCAGATCCGCCATGCTGAACATTGACATAACTTTAGCCAAGCTCATGAATCATGCTCAACAGATAGAGGAGAAAAAGATTAAGATGAGGGATAAGCAGAGTAAGAAAGCAAGGATACATAGTTTCAACTTTGTTCAGCCTAAGTTAGAAGGAGGAAACCGTCCTCAGTTTCGTCCTAAGTCATCATCTCCAACTCCTTCTTCAGCCAGTGCTCTAGCTCCTAAGTTTAGATATGGCAACAGAGATAGAGCGCCAGGCTCTATGTCTCAGGGCAGTGTCAGCAATGCTAGAACTAATCCTCTTTGTTAGACTTGTGGTAAGAACCACAAGGGTGTTAGTAAATCAGGTAGCAATGTCCATTTTGGTTGTGGCAAGCTAGGACACAGAGTCAGAGATTGTCCCTAGTCAGGTTATCAGGGTCAGCAGAATTATTTCTTATCTCAGTCTGGTTGCCCGAATCAGCAGGGTGCCACTTCTAGTGCTACTAGTGGGCAATTCCCAAATCATCTTTATGTTCTTCAGACTAGACAGGATAAGGAAAATTCTCCTGATGTGTTTACTGGTACATTACAGATCTTTTATGTGCATATTTATGGTTTGCTAGATCAAGGTGTTTTTTTGTCTTTTGTTACTCTCGATATAGCAGACGATTTTGGAACCAGTCCTAAAGTTCTAGTAGAGCCCTTCTTAGTTTCTACCCCAGTAGGTAAAACCATCATAGATTGGTGGGTATATAGGAACTTCTCAATTATGATATTTCAAAAAGTTACTACAGCAAACTTAGTCGAATTAGAGATGACTAATTTTGATGTCATTCTCGGCATGGATTAGCTTCACTCCTACTATGCTACAGTTGACTGCAAAAATAAAATAGTCCAATTCTAGTTTTTGAATGAACCCATCCTAGAGTGGAAGGGCAGTATGTCCGCTTTCAGACGTCATCTTGTTTCCTACCTTTGGGCAAGGAAAATGATATCTAAGTGATCTGTCTATCATCTTGTTTGAGTTAAGGACACTAATTCTAAAACTTCCAGTCTTGAATTAGTTCTAGTTGTGAATGAATATTCAGATATTTTTTCTAAAGATCTTCCAAGAATTCCTCCCAAAAGGAAAATAGACTTCGGTATTGATCTTCTTCCAAATACTCAGCCTATGTCTATTCCACCATACAGAATGGCACTAGCAGAACTCAAGGAACTGAAAGGAAGGATCTCTTAGATAAGGGATTCATTAGGCCCAATTTTTCCCCATGGGGTCCACCAGTCTTATTCATGCGAAAGAAAGATGGTTCTCTCAGAATATTCATAGACTACCATCAACTCAATAAAGTCACGATCAAGAACAAGTATCCACTTCCCAGAATTGATGAATTGTTTGACCAACTTAAGGGTGCCAGTTACTTCTCCATGATAGACCTCAGATCCGGCTATCATCAGCACAGAGTCATAGAATGTGACATTTCGAAGACAGCTTTTCAAACTCGATATGGTCACTTAGAATTTCTGGTCATGTCCTTTGGTCTTACCAATGCCCCAGCAGTTTTTATGGACTTGATGAACCGTGTGTTCAAGCAGTAATTGGACATGTTTTTTATAGTCTTCATAGATGATATTCTGGCCTATTCCCGTAGTGAGAGTGATTATGTAGAACATCTCAAAACAATACTTCAGACTCTTAGAGACCATCAGTTGTTTGCCAAATTTAGTTAGTGCAAATTTTGGCTAAGGTCAGTAGCATTCCTTGGTCATATTATCTCTGGTGATGGCATCAGAGTAGATCCTAAAAAGACCAAAGTGGTAAGAAACTGTACTCAACCCGTCTCTCCATCAGATAGCAGGAGCTTTATGGGTTTAGCTGCCTATTACAGGAGGTTTTTTAAGGGATTTTCTCCTATTGCATCCCCTATGTAAAGATTGCCTCAGAAGAAGGTCAAGTTTCAGTGGTCAGATCCTTACGAGAAGAGTTTTTAGGAGTTGAAGACTCAACTTACCTCAGCTCCAATTCTAGCATTACCAGATGGTCCAGATGGGTTACTAGTGTATTCTGATGCATCCAGAGTAGTTTTGGGTTGTTTTGTCATGTAGCATGGTAAGGTCATAGCCTATGCCTCCAAACAGCTCAAACCCCATGAGAAAAATTATCCTACTCATGATTTTGAATTAGCAGTTGTAGTATATGCCCTAAAGATTTGGAGGTATTATTTATACGGAGTTCATGTAGATGTGTTCACAGATCATAAGAGCCTTTAGTATGTATTTTCTCAGAAAGATCTCAGTCTTTGTCGGAGAAGGTGCTTTGAACTCTTTAAAGATTATGACATAAGTGTCCTTTATAATTCGATCAAGGCCAATGTAGTGGCCGACGCGCTCAGCAGACTATCTATGGGTAATTTTGCTTTTGTTGAGGACAGTAAGAAGAAGTTAGCTTAGGAAATGCATAATTTTTCTAGACTAGGCATTCACTTAGATGATACAGAAGAGGGTGATTTATAGGTTCAGAGTAGTTTAGAATTATCTCTAGTATCTGAGGTAAAAGAAAACCAAGATAAAGATCCCATCCTTGTTAAGTTGAAAGAGTCAGTAAAGGATCAAAAAGTTGAGGTTTTTTCCCAAGGGAAAGATAGTGTATTGCATTTTCATGGTCGTCTCTGCGTCCCAGGTGTAAATGACTAAGGCAAATAATTCTTGCAGAAGCGTATGGTGTGTGCTACTCTACTCATCCAGGGGCCACTAAGATGTACTGCGACTTGCGGGGAATCTATTAGTGGAGTGGGATAAAAAGAGATATTGCAGAGTTTGTGGCTAAGTGTTGTACATATCAACAGGTTAAGAGAGTGCATTAGAAGCATAGTGGTCCTATGCAGGAGTTCATTATTCTTACTTGGAAGCGGAAAGAAGTAAACATGGACTTCGTGATAGGTTTGCCTTGAACTCATCGTTAGCATGATTCGGTTTGGTTCATTATGGACAGGATGACCAAATCAGTTTATTTTCTTCCAGTTCATACCTTGTATTCATCAAAGGATTATGCCAAACTCTACATCAGAGAGTTGGTCAGATTGCACGGTGTTTCGCTATCTATTATCTCATATAACATCTGGAAAGCATTCCAAAGGGGTCTTAGTACCCAAGTCCATCTCACTATAGCCTTTCATCCTCAGACAGATGGTCAAGCAGAACGGACCATTCAGACTCTATAAGATATGCTAAGGGTGCGTGCAATTTATTTCAAGGGAAATTAGGATGACCACTTACCTTTGATTGAGTTTGCATACAAGAATAGCTATCATTCCAGTAGTCAGATGACTCCATTCGAAGCTCTCTATGGTAGGAAATGCAGATCTCCAATTGGGTGGTTCGAAGTTAGTGAAGCCTCAGTCATAGGGCCTGACTTAGTATTCGATGCCTTAGAAAATTCCAGTAGATCAGAGAAAAACTTTAGGCCGCTCAGAGCCAGTAGAAGTTTTATGCGGATGTTCATAAAAAAGATCTTGAGTTTGAGATTGGTAAAAAAGATCTCGAGTTTGAGATTGGTGACTATGTCTATCTAAAGATCTCTTCCATGAAGGGAGTGAAACGGTTTGGCAAGAAAGGAAAGCTCAGTCCCCGATATATCGGTCCCTTCAAGATACTAAGTCATTTTGGCAAGGTATCTTGTGAGCTTGAGTTTCCTTCAGATATAGCCTTAGTTCATCCAGTCTTTCATGTATCTTTGCTCAAGAAGTGCATAGGTGACCCAACAGTTGTAGTCCCTATTCAGAGCATAGATGTTCAGAACAACCTCTCTTATAAAGAAATTCCAATGGAAATCGTAGACTATAAGACTTGTAGACAGAGGAACAAAGAAGTCCCTCTAGACAAAGTTCTTTGGAGAAATCATTCTATTAAGAGGAGATACTTGGGAAGTAGAAGCAGGCATGTATACCAAGTATCCTCATGTCATCACCCCCAACTCAGATCAACCTCAAGGTAACAGTTCTCCTTAAGCTTTTCAGCTTCATGTCCAGTATTCATTACAAATTTGATATCCAGTTTTATCCTCATGTTCTCATTATAAACTCGGTATCAAGTGCCATTGAATATTTAGTTATGCATTCATGTATAAGTTTAGTTATATAATCATGCATCAAAAAATGCAGTTATGCATTTATGAATCAATTGTACAGGCAACAGATATGCATACTCAGTATGGTATGTTCAACTTATCAGTCATATCAGTTATGAAATAATGTTTCCGTTGTTTATGCTTCATATTCACATTAGTTTTATTTTCTCCCCTCTCATTCAGTCTCAGTCGAGGACGAATGTTCCCAAGGGGAAGATATTGTAACACCCTGCAAAATCTTACGTTGATAATCAACTCTTTTAGCTCCAAAAAGTTCTTTGGAAGGTTCAAAACTTAGAATATTTTATCTAGGTGTTCAACACTTATCTCATTTAAAGCCTTTGAACTTCGGGGATTTAGTTGACGATCTTCCCTACCTCTATTTTCCAATTTTCAAGTTGCGTTGCGATGGGGCAAGTCCACAGTACATTCTGGAAGAGTTTCAAAATTTTTGTAATTCGTTCAGGGCATGTTTGGATTTTAAACTAGTAGCTAAAGTCTATAAGGGGGTGCCTCCCAGCTTATAGCCTTGGCCCCCTCCCTCAATAGCAAGTCGCTGTCCAGTTGCAAATGGCTCTGGCAAAGGCGCCGCCTTGCTATAGCCTTTGTGCCCAATTTTTCAGCATTCCACCTCCGTGCTTTGAGGGATAATTTGGTCATTTTACCACCCCTATATATATTAAAAACACGGAATTTAGCCCTCAAAACACCAAAATATCTTTCTTTTCATCAATTTCTCTCAAGAACAAGGGTTTCAATTTAAAGACCCAAATCGAAGAGATTTCACCGTAGATCGTTAAGGAACTTTCATCTAATATATGTGTTGTGTTGATTTATGGATTCCTTCCATCCATAAAGCTCAAGAACCCTATTTTAAATTATTAACCATGTTATTATATTGTGGGTTGATTTGTTCATGTAATTGATGTTGTAAAATCCCCAAGTTGGGGTTTTTGTGTGTTTTTATAAAGCTATGATATCATATGAGTTGGCAACATGTAAATTTGGTTATTCATGATGAATAAGTTGATGATTACACCTATGCCTAAGTTGTTCATGTAAGATGCTTGATAAAATGCCTAGGAGATTAGAAATTATGTGTTATAGCTCAATTGTGACCAAATGACAAATGCATGCTACACTCTTTTGAAAACAATGACTTCTAGGATGTTGTATGCATTAAGATTGTTGATGGGATGTTCATGAAACTAGATTTGATGGACTTATGGCATGTTTTTATATGCATTCCCTTCCATGTATAAAATGATGAGAACTATGTGTAGTTGAAATCCCCAACTTATGGCATTGTGAATTGTGGGCTTTATTCCTATGATCAAGAATTTTCATGTTATGTCAGTTTCCTTCTATCGAGTCCTAGACGTACTTGTACCCAAAAATATAGTTGTGTGCCTAGACCAGTGTAATATTTTTACGATCCTCTCAGTGAAGCCATCTTTAGTAGAATTCAGTCAGTCATGTCACTCAGGAAAGTTTAGCAACTCAGTAATCTCAATAGTATTCTATCAGTCAACGAAACTTTTTAAATCCAGTTAGTTTAGTTTAGTTATTCATGTTCAGTGTCTATTATGATGGGAGTAGGAATTAGCACCAAGTGAACCCAAGGATGGGAATAAACACTGTCAGGTGAGGGTGTGACTATTACAAGTCATCCTTGCATTCCAGAACTATATAGCCAGCTTAGGTTTAGAATCAACACTGTCAGATGAGGGTTGATGAGGTGGATAAGCACTATCATATGAGAGCCCCACCGTTCTCTTTTGGGGACACTGTCAGATGAGGGTTACCCATAGTTTGTCTCTACCAGTGATGCGGTATTGACAGCCTACTAATCAGGGCACAGATTTGACCCCAGCTTAGCTATTATAGTGCATTTGCAGCATATACGTTAGATAACTATCTCCCACAGTTTCAAAATTAGTCTCAATAAAAGAACATAGATAGTTCTTTAGATTTTAGGACTGTCAGATATAGTCAACTCATATATAGTACGGAACTCACCTAGTTCCATCAGGTTCAGGACTATCAGATACAGTCACCCATGTTATCAGATATATCAGTAAACTCATGTTATCGGTACTCAGACTCAGTAATCATATTTTCACGATCTCATTTACAGTATTATGTGTTCATGTATGCTTTCTCACATTCATGTTAGTCAGCCAGTTAGTATTGTTCATACATATAAACCCCAGGCATTCAACCTACCTCATATGCATACCAGTACATTCAAAGTGCTGATGCATTTGCACTATGGTGTCTTATACCATAGGTTTAGAAGCACGAGATCCAGAGCATCAGTAGCATCCCAGTTTCCACAGTCGAAGGTAGCAATTAGTCCTCATCCTTTGAGAACATAATTATTAATCTATGTTATTATTTATTTCAGCTCAGTTTTGCTGGACGGAGTTATTTGGAGACATGTTCCTGCAACTCCATATTCAGACAGTACTTAGAGGCTTTCAGATTTGATTCAGACTTTAATTTTTTTCAGTTATTTTTTGGTATTGATGTACCACACTATTCAGATATTCTTGTTTCATTTATGATTCAGTGTAAACCTTATCGCCATACAGTCTTTATTTCCACATTTATTTAGTATATTATACAGTGTACAGGTACAGGTATCAGTCATGGGTCAGCTTGTAGTCCTTCGGGGTCATAAGCACCGTGTAGCATTCTGGGTAAAAGATTCGGGGCATTATTGTAAGTCCTGCCTTAGTGAGTCGTCAAGCTAAAGGAAGTGTATACACTAGGTTACATTATGGTACTTGGATTATTTATAGAACTAATTACTTACATGGCATTAATTCTTTCATGTGCATTGTCTATCACAACTATTTCTTATATCTATCATCCTTATTAGGGGTTGCATAGGTATATGTATATGTATTGTTTGCAGTATATTATATAGTTCTTATATCTATATTATTATAGGGGTTTCGATAGGCATAGGATCTAACTGTTATTTTATGAGTGTTGATTGAACCTTCCAAGTTTATAATGATGGTGGTTTATAAAATACCCGATAAGGTATAGTTTGTCCCAACTAGTTGGTTACTTTTAATTGTTATTGTGATTATGGTTAGTTCGTGATAGGTTGATTATTGGACCGGTACTGAGATTTGAGGTATTTTTCATGATTATACCACAGTTAGGTATTATGGTTTTGAACCCTAATTATGTTAGCACTAGTTCCAACTCTAATTAGGAGGCCTATGATGCTAGTGCTATTACTTAGTTTGCACCTTGAGTTAAACTTTCTTGTGTATATGTATCTATCTATAGTAGTTATCATATTATTATATATCCCTACATCACATGTATCCATATTATATATCAATTTCATGGCTTTGCATACATATATATACATCATTCTTCTATTCTTTATTCATATATAAACCAGTGATATACGGTATAGTGCTTAGGGTCCCGGGTATAGCTAGAATAGGATAGTTCATCCTTATTATCTCCTTAACCTTGTTTTATTAGTTTCTAGGTTATGAATAGGATAGTTATCCTTATAGTCTTCTTATATTTATTACGTAGATTGTTGGATATTTGGGTGTAGTGTATATTTCTACTTGCATGCTATTTATATTTGCATTATAATTGATGTTCAGTAGGTAGTTCCCTACTGAGTACCCCATTTTTGGTACTCATACTATGCTTCTGTAGCCTACAGATGATAGCACAACCTTTTTCCATTGTTGTGTGCATCGTGCGGCACAACAATGGCTTGGAGGCATAGGTTGAGCTCCTAGCTTTTGGAGAATTTCTTTCCTTCCTCTTATGTATTAGACTAGTGTCTATGTTGTATTCAGAGATGGGTTGTATTAGCAAATTCATTAAGTACTTCCTTTTGTAATCTTGTTACATTAAGCTCTTGTACTAATTCCACAAAGTTTTCAGACTATCATATGCATTTTAGTCTTTGTTTATATGTATTCCACATTCATCCTTCTTTTCTTTTAGAAGAAAAAGGTGGCACTTTTACTATCACGAGCCAAAAAATAATGTTCATGATGGCACTTTTTGTGGCAAGCCTTGACAAGTAAGCCTATCACCCAAACTGATATAACAATGAAAAACAATATTAAAAATCTAAGGCAAGTCTTTTTAGAGAGAATCTGAACCACAAAAACATGATAATAGCAAAAATACAATCAAGATACCAAACCAAATTCCAAAACCCGGCGTCACAGTGTAAGAACTAAACAATATATCTCAATCGTCAAAGATACAATAATAGTTTAAAAAGTATCAAAATCTATCTACGAATACTAAATAAGACATGAAATAGATAGGAAGAGGTAGTAGGCTAACTCATAAATCATCGGATGTTTGCTACCTCGAATATACTCCGAATGCCAACTGAATCAGTTATCCGAGCGGGCACTTGTACCTAGATCTGCACTGAAAGGGCACAATAGGGATAAGTCTAGTCCACTTTTGCTCAGGAAGTATTATAGTCCGACTGGGTGAAGTATAAAATAAAGTGTATAAACACAAACTAAAGGCATGTCACCTGCAATCAGAAAATGTGGAAAATAGTAGCCCACACCGTCTCCATTAATAGTTTTACTATATACACATATAACAAATAATAATACAAAAGGAAAACATAGATACACATATATACCAGGTACAAGAAGGGGAAAGAAATCCAAATAGACTAATTTCTCATTAAGAACAAAAATAAAACACAAAATTAGAACAATATATATGGAATGCAATGAAGATGATAACGATGTATGAGGTCGTTGTACAACTTCCGTCTACACCTACCGAGATGTGATCCTGAGGTAGGACCCATGGGGGATTCATCAACCCATATACAACCAATATCCATAACTCTTCTACGATACATACATCGGTCGAGGGTTTTTAAAGATGTCACATTTTCTGTCAAAAAAAAATAGTATTTCTAGTATTTGCAGAGTGGTACCATTGTTTTATGAATGAATATGATATGAGGATATAATGCTTACAACTAATCAAAACGAATATATCCAATACCAATCAATATACTAAACATGTGAGCCAAAATCCCACTAAAATCAACCAACCATCCATGATCCAATATAATTCATAATCCATTAAGCGAAACATTCAAGAAAAATGTTATTGACACCACATAAATAAAAAATCTAGGTTTTTCCACCAAAATAGTGCAATAAAGCATACATATATCAATACCAGGACAATAACATAAAACAAGACCCTACAAGACAACACAAGGCAAGTAAGGTCTTAAAACCACCAAATATTATCCACATAGGCTCCTACATAGGCACATAAATCACCTAAGCATATTTTTTATGATACAACCCCATACCCATAACATGTTTTCACATTAATATTAACTACCTAACCCTTTCTGAAGAAAGTTAAGCCATAACCTACCTTGAATGTCAAAAATTGGTTTAGAAAGCCTTTCAATCTAGAGCCTTCCCCTTATAAACCGATTCAGAATCAACAAAAATATACAAATACAAAATCTACGCATCAAAAGAAAGTCAATGATACCCATATAGCCTATTTTTTAATTAGGGTCAAAACAAACACCTAAAATATTTTTTTTTAAAAAAAGGGTAAAATCATAATTTTATTTTAGAAACATGTTTCCCATACTCATAGGAGTCTACATCTGAAAACCCTTGCGAAAACGAGTTAAAATAGAGGTTCAAATCAATAAAAAAAATACTTTCAAGCTTTACCGGAAAAAATTTCCAAAATTTGTTTTAAAAATCAAGACTTTGATGTTTTTTAAAGATGAAATCGAGAGAAAAGTAATAGTTATATGATTAGAAACTTATCCATGGATGAAATCTATAAAACCTCTTTAGAATTGTCCAAATTCGAGATCTCAAACCCCAAAAATGGTGGAAATCATGAAAAATAAAATAAAAGTTCTTGGGAAATGAGGAAAATAGAGTTTTAAATTTATAGACAATGATTCTACGAAAAAACACATCGACAATCATCAAAATTGAAGTTTTCTAGCTCTCAAAACGTCAAAAATCTGAATTTTGGTCTTATACTTAGGGATGGTCGCTTAAGCGACACTTTGATTGCTTAAGTGACCTGGTCAAATCGTCAAAATGTCACTTAATTGGCCAAATTTTAACTCAAGCAACCCAGTCAAACGGTAAAAGTTTTGCTTTTGTGAACACACCATCCCAGCAATGTCAAAAACATGTTTTTGACCCCCGTAGCTCTTTCAGAACCCTATGAACATGATCTAATAGTGAAATTTTATTGTAAAACATGTTCTGGATCAAATGAAAATGAAATCATCAAATTTACGGGAAAAAAGGCAATATCACAAAATGGGCTCTTGGGACCCTATTTACACTATTTTCGAACCAAGGGTCAAAATGGGATCTAAAGGCCACAAAACTGAACCAACCCTGATACTAACCCAAATTTGACCTTACAAACTCAATGGCGATATCGAATTATTGAAGAAAATTTCAGTTTCAGAAAATTGACTCTTAAGACCCAATTTAAAAACTTTATGAATCGGGGGTCAAAATAATATATAAAAGCAATAAAACCACACCAACCATATTACAAACTAAAATTGATGTTCTAGATCTACTGGCGCAGTCCAAATTGTCATGTAATTCACAGATCAATAAATGATGACCAAAGTCAACAATATGGCTTTTTTCAAGCCATGAAAAACCACAAACACTCACAAATAAGATAAATATGCATTCGGAATCAAGCCAATTATTCCCATACATCAAAAATACCACAAAACAACCACAGGGATGGGTAAAATATTCAAGCCACACAGTAATAAATATTTCACAAAAATCATCCAAAATTAAATCATTATATTATCTATCACTAAAAATCTAGTTCATCCTCAAACTAAACACAAATGAAATACCTAAATCAGCAAAAAGCAGGGCATAACTACCATATATATCAGACTCGACTTCCCATGAAGCCTTATCTATTGGTCAATGGATCCACTGGACCTTAACCACCAAAATATCCCTAGAACACAACTATCTAATATTCCTTGCTAAAATAGAGATATTCCCCTCAATAAAAGACAACCTCTAATATTACTAGACAGAATCCCAACAGATCACATGAGACTTATCTAGAATGTAATGCAAAAGCATGGAAACATGAAAATTTGAATGAATAGGCTATAAATCGTGGGGTAATTCTTACTCATAAGCCATATTGCCCAATAGTTTGAAGAATTTTAAAAGGTCCAATATACCTGGGACAAAGCTTTTCCCTCTTTGCAAACCTCACCACTCCCTTCATAGGCAACATATACAGGAAAACTCGATCACCAACACAAAATCTTAAGACACAAAGTCTATGATCCGCATAACACTTCTCCCTTCTCTAAGTCGCTCAAAGTTTATAATGATCTAAACTCTATCAAAGGACTCACAGAGCAAGTTCGTACCTCGAGGTATAATCTCAAAAATATCAAACCAACCAACTGGAGAGTGACGATGTCTACCATACAAATCTCTAAAGGAGAAATCTCAATACTAGAATAGTAGCTATTATTATATGCAAGCTCTTCAAAAGGTAGATGCTGCTCCCACTGACCTCCAAAATCCTTAACACAAACGCAGAGCATAGCCTCCAAAACCATAATAGTTTGCTCTGGCTAACCACCAGTCTAAGGGTAGATATTTGTGCAAAGATCAACCCAGGTACCGAACTCCTCCTAAAAAGTCTTCTAAAAGTGAGAAGTAAACACTAGACCTCAATCATAGATGGTAGACACTAGTATAAAATAAAGATGAACTATTTCATAAATATAGATACTGGCCAAAATTTCAACACTGTAAGAAACCTAAACCAGAATGAAATGAGTAAATACGATTAATCAATCCACTCTGATCCTAACACTATAGGAACAATGAGATGTACGAAGAACCCCAGTCATAAATTCCATAGTGATTCTTCCTATTTCCACTAGGGAATGGGTAACCTCTGGAGAAAACCATCAGGTCATAAATACTCGGCCTTTACTTTCTGGAAATATAGGCATCAAGCTACCAAATTAGATACATCCTTCCTCATACACCCCACCAGTAATGTTTTTCTTAAGTCACAGTACATCTTAGCCACTCAAAGATAGATGGAATACTTGGAACATTGGCACTCTTCCAAAATCAATCTAATCCAATTACTCACAATCTAAACAAAAAAAATAACCTATAATCCTCAAACCGCTATCTGAATCAAGTGAGGCTTCCTTAGCCTGACCACTTAACACTTTATCCTGAATCACTCTTAACCCAACACATCAAACTGATAAGCATAAATCTACTCCATTAAAGAAGACTTAGCCACCACAAATGCAAAAACACACCCATGTGTCAAAATATCAAGCCTAGTCATCTGGTTTGCCAAATACTAAAACTCTAATGCCAAAGGCCTTTTATGGGTCCAAAGATGCGCCAAGCTACCCATACTAGTCAACTTCTGACTCAAGAAATCCATAAATATATTAGACTTACCTAAAATATAGAGAAGATTCAGGTCAGAACTCTTAAGCAACTTAAGACAATGACAATCCCTAATATTAAAATCTTGCTTGGTGAAGAAATACTAAATTCTATTTTGATCTGAGAAAATTTCACAATAGACTCCATACAAATAGTCTCACCCCAACTACAATGAAAATAAAATAGCGCATAGTCCAAATCATGGGTAGGGTAATTCCTCTCTTGAGGCTTCAACTAACGAGAAACATATGCAATCACCTTACCCTTCTGTATCAACACAAAAGCAAAACCAACATTAGAAGTATCACCAAAGAAGATAAAACCCATGCCCTCTTCAGGTAATGTCAAGATAGGAGTTGAGGTCAATAAAACATTGAGTTTTTAAAAGCTCCCCTCACAAGTATTAGACCACTGAAAGGAAAGCTTTTTCTAAGTCAACATGGTCAATAGGGCTGCAATAACTAAGAAACCCTTAACAAAACACTGAGAGTAACCGGCTAAACCAATAAAACTCTAAATCCCAGTAGGAGAAATAACCCTAGCCCAACACGAACCATTGTAATATTGGTCAAATCAACCATAATACTATCCTTGGTCACCCACATGACTTTAGAAAGAAACAAACTCTAACAAAAACTCATGCTTTGAGGACTTAATATACAACTTATCATCCCTAAACCTCTAAAATACAATCTTTAAATGCTCTTTATGATTAGCCTCACTCTTGAAATAATCCAAGATATCAACTAAAAGTAAAATTACAAAGAAGTCAACATAAGGTTAAAATACCCGGTTCATCAACTCCATGAACATGGTTAGGACTATGGTAT
Source organism: Capsicum annuum (assembly GCF_002878395.1). Classification (NCBI taxonomy): domain Eukaryota; kingdom Viridiplantae; phylum Streptophyta; class Magnoliopsida; order Solanales; family Solanaceae; genus Capsicum; species Capsicum annuum. The sequence goes on from NC_061121.1 coordinate 116,749,211, forward strand.
AACCAAAGGACATGACCAAGAACTCAAAATGACTGTACCTAGTCTGAAAAGCTATCTTTGGAATATCAAAACCTTTAATTCTCAATTGGTGATATATGGACCTCAAATTAATCTTTAAAAACACATGATCACCTTGAAGCTGGAAAAATAAGTCATCAATTTGAGGAAAAAGATATTTATTCTTAACTGTCCCCTTTTTTATTTATCGATAATCATTACACATAACATAGACCCATCTTTTTTCTTCACAAATAAGATAGGAGAACCTCAAGGTGATATACTAGGTCAGATAAATCCCTTATCCAACGACTCATGCAACTAATTTTTTCATTTCCTTAATTATGTTGGGTCCATCCTATAAGGAGAAACAAAAATAGTCTTAGTGCATAGCTCAACATTAATCAAAAAGTCAATATCATGATCCAAAGGCATACCAAGCAAATGCATTGGAAAAATATCCATGAAATTACAGATAATACAAACAGAATCCAAAAAAGGAGGTGAAGCAACACTAGTATCCTGAATATGACCCAAATAAGTAAAACACCCCTCCCAACCAACTAATGAGAAAATATATAACTCTCTTATGCCCCAAATGAAATACACCCTTCCAAGCTATCCTTGGCATGCAAGGTGGAGTTAATGTCATGGTCTTAGAATAATGATCTAGGACAACATGGTAAGAAGCCAATAAATCTATACCCAAGATGATGTCAAAATTTACTATATCTAAAACTAGTAGACCTGCTCTAGTCTCATGCCTAGCAAAGATCATAATACATGATCGATACACTTGATCCACCACTAAAGAATCTTCTAGGAGGGTAGATACATAGATAGGCACATCAAGAGGCTCACAAGTAAAATAAAAACCTAAAGTAAAATATGAACACACATAGGAGAAAGTAGATATTTGATTAATTATTATAGATGTTGATCTGAAACATGTGGGGATGATACCTGTGACGACAATATTGAAAACCTCTACATCAAACCTAGCAGGTATCGAATAGCTACCTGAGTAGTCCTGAAGCTACAACCACGAGCACCACTACATCTGCCTCTTGCACCTATAGTAGAACCTCTACTTTTCATAGCCAATATCAGAGTAGCTCTGAGAACATAGCTGGTATAGTCCTTGTCAAAATGGCCAACCTTATCATATATAAAGAAAATTCTATGGCTAAACTCAATAGAAGGAGGTGCGACCGAGCTAGAACAACCACTCAAAGCAGCAAAACTAGAAGACCCACTATCTGAACTTCATAAGACTGCTTGTACAGGTCTACTATAATACCTACAAAAATTTGTAGAATCTTTACCTTGAATAGTGTGAAATCTAAACTTGCGCTGATGGCGCACACTCTTAGTGAATCCTTAAAATTCTAATGGAATAGTCTCAGTCATCTTAGTATGATCCACTATACTTTTAAATGGTGCTCCATGAACTACTATCTAAGTTTAAGCTAGCTCAAGAGAAAATACTAACCCCTTTATTAACTTCTGAATCTTCTTTGACTCGATATTAATGCTAGCATAAGAATATCTAGACAAGGTATGTGAACACACCTTACACTCTATAATAGTTATGGATCCCATCTCCAAATGATTAAACTTATCTCTCATCTAATCCCTAAGATAGTAAGGCACAAGCCTCTCCAAAATAGCCTCATCAAAATAATCCTAAGTTATCTTTGGAGAATCAAGTGGTCTACAATCAATAAGCAAACTTCACCAGTCTCTAGTTATGTATCTTAAATAATAAGTAGTATAAGAAACCCCATGTGACTCAAGAAAACAAAGGTTATGCAACTTCTCGCGATAGTCAATAAAAACCCATAAGCATCCTTACCTATAACACCACTAATCCTAGGAGAACTCAAGTGAGTTAATCTTTCAACCCTCTTTTAATCTTTGAAAAAAATAACTATACTTGCAAGAAGAGGAGGCATAGTAAATATAGTTGGCTGAGATCCTACCTTTGGAGGTAACATAGACAAAGGTTGACTCCTGATCTCGAAATACCTTACTCAAAATAAAGGAGCATAAAAGAATGAAACAATGTTGGGAATGCAAAATATGACATATTCGTATAATGAGGAAAAAAATAAGGGAAGTTTTCTAAAGATATCATATAGCCTCTCAAAGATAGATACAAACGTGTACATGCTAATATGTGAGGCTCTATTTGACACCCTATTCTTAAACAATTGAGACTAATGAACCTAACTGCTATGATACCAATTTTTCATGAGCTAACAACCAATGGTCTTGATGGCACTTATTGTGGCCATACTTGACTGGTAAGCCTATCACCCAAACTGATATAATAAGGTAAATCAATACTAAAACCGAAGGCAAGGCTTCTAGAGAAAAGTCAAAAAAAATAAACATAATAATAGCAGAAATACAATCAAGATACCAAATAAAATTACAAAACCTGGTGACATAGTGTAAGAATAACTAAATATATCTCGAACTTCAAAGATACAATAATTTTCCAAACATGATCAAAGTCTGCCTCTAAATACTAAATAAGGTATGAAATAGATAGGTTTCTATCTCTGAATACTAAATAAGCTATGAAATAGACAGGTTAAGGCAGTAGACCAATTCCTAAATCATAAAACATTCTCTACCTTAAATATAATCCAAATGTTGCCTTAATTAGCTATCTATGCGGTGCACTCGTACCTGAATCTGCACCAAAAGGGCTCTGTAGGGATGAGTATGGGCAAGTTGAATTTAGTAGGTATCATAGGCCAACTAATTAAACTAGAAAATAAAGCATATAAACACAAACTATGGGCACATTACCTATAATTAGAAATGTCTAAATGGTAACCCACATCATCTTCACTAACGGTTCTATTATATACACATATAACAAATGTAAATACAAAAAAACATAGACATATATAGGAGGTATAAGAAGGGAAAGGGATACATAGAGAAAAATATCACATCATGAACAAAAATACAACACTAAATAAGCACATTATATGTGGAATGCAATGAAGATAATGATGATATGCACGAGGTCTTTGTACAACCTCCATATAAACCAAACAAGCTATGCTCCCGAGGTAAGACTCATAGGGTTTTCATCAACCCATATACAACTAATATCCATAACTCTTCACCAGCATACATCGATAGAGATTCTTTAAGATGTCATATTTTTTGTTAGTAAAAGCTAGTATTTCCTATATTTACACAGTGGTACCACTATTTCATGAATGAATATGATATGAGAATATAATGCTCACAACCAATCAAAATGAGAATATCCAATATCCAACCAATATACAAACTATGTGAGCCAAAAATCTACGAAATCAACCAACCATCCATGATACAATATAAACCATAATTTATCTAGTGAAAAATGCAAAAAATGTTATAGATATTATGTAAATAAGAAATCTAGGTTTTTTCCCACTAAAAGAAATGCAATCAATCATACATATATCAATAACATGCCAACGTCATACAAGACACCACGTGGTCATACATAGCAAGTAATGTCTCAAAATCATAAAATATTATCCATATAGGCCCCTACCAAGCACATAAATCAGCTAAACACATTTTTAAGAAACAACCCTTAGCCCATAGCATACTTTTACATTATTATTAATTACTCATCTCAGTTTAAAGAAAGCTAACCCTAACCTACTTTAAATACTGGAAACCAATTCAAAAAGACTACAATTTCAAGCTTTCCCCTCATGAACGAATCTAAAATCAATTAAAACATACAAATAGAGAATCTATGCGTTGTAAAGGGCCAATGATACCCGTTTTGCCTATTTTTAAAGTCGGGGCTCAAAATGAACCCCCAAAATAGGCTTTCAAAAGATAAGGGTGAAATTGAAATTTTATTTAAGAAATATGTTCCGCATACTCATCGAAATATACAGCTGAAAAACCATGTTAAAATAAGTCAAAATGAGGTTCAAATAAATTATAAACAATTTTTAAGCTTTACAAGAAAAAAATTCCCAAAACCCATTTTAAAAATCAAAAAATTGAAGTTACTTTAAATATGAAATCAAGAGAAAAATAAATATCATAAGATTAGTAACTTTTCCATTGAAGGAATCTCGACAACTCCTTTGAAATCGTCCAAATTCGAGTTCCTAAGACCTAAATTGTGGAAATGGGTTTTGATTTTTAAATTAGGTGGAAATAATGAAAAATAAAATAAAAGATCATGGGAGGTAGGGAAAATAAAATTCTAAATTGATGGAAAATGATTTTATTTAAAAAAAAATGCATCGAAAATCATAAGAATAGAAGTTTCCTAGCTCCCAGAATGTCAAAAAATATGAATTTGGATCTTATACTTAGCGATGGTTGCTTAAAAATATCTTTAATCACTTAAGATACCTAGTCAAAGGGTAAAAATGTAATATGATAGGCCAAATTTTTACTTAAGCAACCCAGTCAATCGGTCAATGTTCGCTTTAGCGAACACACAAGTACCAGCAATATCAAAACTTGTTTTTGACCCTCGAAACTCATTAAAAATCCTATGAACATGATCCTATAGTGAAATGCAATTGTAAAACATATACCGGATCTAATACAATCATCAAATCTATGAAAAAGGTTGCTATCACAAAATTGACCCCCTAGATTCTATTTTCACTCTTTTTGAATCTAGGGTTGAAATGGGATATAAAACTAAATCAACCATGTTACCAACCTAAAATAAATGTTCTGGATCTACTGGTATGGTCTGTTTTGCCATCCGATTCATATATCAATAAATAATGACCAAAGTCACTTATAAGACTTTTCAAGCCATGAAAAATAACAAACTTATACAAATCACACCAAAATGCATTGAGAACAATGTCAATCATCTCCACACAATACAAATACATCAAAGCAACCATAGAGTGGGGTAAAATTGTCAAATCATATAGACATAATTATTGACAAAAATCATCAAAAATTAAATCATTAAATTTACTTTCATCGTTAAGTGGAGAAATGACCTCCGCCTACTTTGAGACATAATTTAAGGTTAACAAGGTATATTTATTACCATATGATCTCACCAAGGGATCCACAAAGTCAATTCCAATATGTTGAATAATTCAACCTCGAGGTTTGACTTTAGATAAATATGATTCTTCCTTGAAATACCCCCTTTCATTTGACACTAAGGACATGTTTTGACCAACTCATGAGCATCTTTATAGAGAGTATGCCAATAGTGTACCCTTTGATTACCCTTTTTAGCCGTTCTAATACTACCATGATGTTCATCAAATTTATTATAGTGTCTCATCAAATTGATTATAGTGTCAAGCCTTAATAATGGCCCTCATTTCTTACTACATGACACACTGATGAATTATACCATTCGTACACTCTCTAAAAATGTACTGTTCATTCCAAAAGTACTTTTTTATATCAAACAAGAAGCTCTACTTTTGATAACTATCAATATCATTGAGAAATAAGCCCCTCACAATCTGATTAGCATAGCTAAGAAATCAAGGCTCAGTACTTCCTAAAAGTGACTTCACTAGCTCACCGAGAAAGGTGTCATAAGTTTCACTAGCTCATCGGGAAAGGTGTCATAAGTTTTTATCTCACCCAAATTCTCATAATTGTATTCAGGGAGATAGAGGTGGCCAGCTACATGATTTTTACAATCCTTATGTTTTTTTTACCTTAAAATAAAATTTGAATAGGAGCAATGTCTACCAAAACGATCAAGGTTTTACCTCTTTCTTTGCCATGAGTTTTCTAATGGTTGCATGTTTCGTGTGTACAAATATTTTTGTACCCAACAAATAGGCCTAAAATTTATCAAAATCATATGTCACCGCAAGAAACTATTGTTTCATAACTGTGAAGTTACATTTGGCATCATTTAATGATTTGTTGGCATAGTAGATTGGTGGAACAATTTTTTTTCACCACGGCTAAATCATTACCACCCACAACACACATTACTTCAAAAGGTATGGACCAATTTGGAGCGACTATGGTAGGATCCGATACAAGAAGATCTTTGAGATAATTAAAATCTCTTAATAAATCAACATCAAATTCAAACTACACCTCCTTTTCAAGGAGTTTACACAAAGGGTGAGCAATCTTTGAGAAATCCTTAATAAAATGCCCATAGAACCCTGTGTGACAAATAGAACTTCTAAGGCCTCTCAAGAAGATATGTGGAGGTAATATAGCAATCACTTTAACTATTTCTTGATCGACTTAAATAAATTCGCCAAAAATCTTGTGGACTAGCACGGTGCCTTCTATGAGCATAAAATGATATTTTTTCCAATTCAAAATAAGGTTGGTCTCGACACACTACTCATGTACCTTACTCAATTGATCAAAACACTATTAGAATGAGTCACCAACCACAAAAAATCATACATAAACACATCCATAGTATACTCTAACAAGTTGGATAATGTAGACAACATATCCGTTGAAAGGTAGTGGGTGTATTGCATAGTCCAAAGGGCATCCATATAAAGGCAAAAGTCGTATAGGTACATGTAAAAGTGGTTTTTCTTGATCTTTTGATGTAATACAAATTTTATTATAACCCAAATATCCATCAAGGAAATATTAGCATCCACGCTCGATTAATCAATCCAATATTTGGTCTATGAAGGATGTAGGAAAAGGATCTTTCTCGGTTCAAGAATTTAATTTACGATAGTCTATAGATACCCTCCAACATATGATCAAATACATGGGTATAAGATTATTATTTTCATTTGTGACTACCATTATACCACCCTTCTTGAGAATACTTTAGACTATACTAAATGATGTATATTTTAAATTAGGTAGACAACACTTATATCAAGCCATTTGATAATCTCCTTATTTACTAGCTCTTCCATTGATGGATCAAACCTTCTGATGTATCTTGTTTTGATGATTCGTAGATGACTATAAGGGTCCAGGTCCTTGGATGTTTAAGGCAGAAGTACAGTTGGCACATATCTGTACAGTTTTGTCCTCTTGCGTAACAAACTGCGCAGGTGCTGCTTATACTATTTAGGACATCTGTTCCAATCACATTTCACCCCTAATCATAACTCATTAATAAAAGTAAAAAAATTCTTCTCTATCAAGTAGGTTTTAAAAATTCGAAAGAGTTAAAAGAGAAAAAGGTAAAAACTCAATTTTATCTTAAGTTCTTAGTCTTTTTATATTGATAGTGTAATTTCTCTTGAGTTAGAGATTACTTTGTAATTTAATTACTCATACTATAAGAGTTATACCTTAATTTTATTTTCTTGAATGCTTAGTTAGAGTTTCCTAAGCTTGATACTGATTATAGTTAATCAATGCTGAGGAGTCTTGGCAGAGTTGTCAAGTTCATCTTATAGTAGAGTTATTATAAGAAGGAGGAACCTAGAGTTAGGTTCAAGTCAAGTCTGTAATTGAGAGGTTGATTATTGTGGATTTTTTATTAAATGTAAAGTCAATATGTGGTTTTTCCTCCTAGAGTAAGGGGGCTTTCATGTTAAATAAGTGTGTTCCTTTATTCTTAAGAAAGTTTTACCTTTCTTAGTACTTTATGAATTCATTGCCTGTGACTGATTTTGAGAGAACTCATTCCTCACTATGTTGTCCAACCTCTAAGGTTTCAATAGTTAGTATCAGGACTGTTTCACTCAAAAGTTTTAAACTTAGAGTGTTCTGGTCATCATGGCTACTTCACATAATCTAGAAAAAGGAGAAAAAGTTCCCTTATACAAGAAAGTGACACAATTAGTGGAGCTATTCAAAAGTTCTGGGAAAGCAAAGAAAATACCATCATTAAGGAGTAAAGATAAAGAAAGATAAAAGGGATATATCATTGAAATTAAATACTTTAGTATCGGACTTAAGTAAGAAAGAGACTAGCATTGCTCTTCTGGCAACAATGATTGTTAAAGTAACAAAGAAAAGTTGTTAGCGTAGAAAATGGGATGGAAAATTTGGAGGTTATCACAAGGGTGGTAGTTTTGAATATTTCATTAGGAACTACCCAATGCAAAAGAAAGATTAGAATCCTGAAAAGTAAAGAAGAAATGATGCAACTAGTTGTACAGTAAAGAAGGTGTTGGCTGCATGGGGAAACTCCTCTAGTAAATTTGTAAAAAATAAAGAGTAAAGAGATTGTTTCATGCTGAAGAAAGATGACAAGAAAATCACCTCTAGTTTCTTGTTTTCCCATATGGAAACTACTGAAGAAAATGAATTAGAAAAAAGGGATTGCACTTAAAACTAGTTTATAGACAGTGGTTGTTCAAGACACATGACTGGAAGGATTGTTTGATTTCCCTTCCTCAAGACACTACGAGGGGGAGGTGTGTCTTTTGGAAATAGTAAAAAATGATATTTAGTGTTGGAAGGATTGGATAATCACCTCATCATGCAATTGAAGACGTGTATTGTGTAAATGGCCTTAAGTACAGTCTTCTAAGTATATTTAATAATTGTGACAAAGGAAATAAGGTAAAATTCTCATCTAATGGATGCACTATATCAAGCATAAAATCTAAAAGAATTATTTTCAAAGACAAAAGGATCAAAAACATATATACAAATTATCTAGAGTCTGTGGCTGATGGGAAGTGTTCAAAGTATGGTACAAAAGACTAGGACATGTAAGTTCCTCATTAAATAAGATAATTTCAAGGTACCTAGCCTTTTTCTCACCAAAGATGAAATTTCTAGACAACAAAGTTTATGATGCTTGTGTTAAAGGTAAAAAAACTAGATTCTCCATCAAATTGATGAAGTAGGTGAGTACTTGCAGACCGCTAGAAATGTTGCGCATGGATTTATATGGACCTATTAAAGTCCAAAGTATAGGAGGGCAGAAATATGTGATTGTTATTATAGATGACTACTCCAGGTTTACCTGGGCAATGTTTATAAGAACAAAGGATTAAACATATATGGTTCTTTTGGCTTTTGCCTAGCCAATTAGAATGAAGCTAAAGTGCATAATTGCTTAATTCAAATCTTATCATGGAACTAAATTTGAGAATTCTCAAGTTGCTAAATTTTGTGCTGATCATAGGATAAGTCACAACTTTTTTGCTCCTAGAACTCCACAATAAAATATAGTTGTTGAAAGAAAAAATAGAACACTCATAGAGTTTTCTACGACTATGCTGATTGATAGTGGTCTTCCAAAGAGTTTATGGGTTGAAGTTGTAAATATTACGTGTTATGTGGCTAATATGTTCTTGATAAAGTCACTCTTGAATAACACTCTATACAGACTGGTGTTCATTACAAAAACTAAGCTAGACTACTTTAGACCTTTTGGGAGCAAGTACTTTATGCTGAACAATGGCAAGAGAGAATTGGGAAAATTTGACACCAAAGGTGATGAAGCAGTGTTTGTATGCTATTCCTTAACAAGAAAGTCGTATAGAGACATCAATAAAAGAACTCTTTGTGTTGAAGAAATTGTTCATGTGATCTTTAATGAGTCTGGAAATCAAATAAACCTAGTAATGGTAAAGATTCAAAAGTTGAAGAGCTTATTCCTATTTAAAGGGATGATATTACTGAAGATAATGATCAAAGGATAAGTGATATAAATGAGAATGATGAAAGTGATGGTGATCCAAAAACTTAGTCAAAGATTGCAGCTTTAGTAAAAGAACAATAAGAATGGACTAGTCAAGATTTGAAGGGACCTTGTCCCAGTGTGATCAATCTACAAAGGAAAAACTTGAGGCATAAATCTCTTATCCCCTTGAGAATCTAACAATGCCTTTGGAAACAAGAGTCCAAAAAAGAGCTCAAGAGAGAAATACTATGGCATTTTTAGCCTTTTTATTCCAAATTGAGCCCAAGAATATGAAAGAACCTCTGGAAGATACTTATTCAATTAATTAAATATAAGAAGAACTTCAGCAATTTGAAAGAAGTTAAGTCTAGCATTTGGTCCTAGGCCTGTTGATAGAATAATTATTTGAACTAAATAGGTGTACAAAAATAAGGAAAATGAAAATTGAACTATTAACTTACACAAAGTAAGTCATGTTTTTCAAGGTTATAACTAGGAAAAAAGGATTGACTATGATGAGACTTTTGCCCCTGTTGAAAGAATAGAGGCAATCAAGATTCTTGTTGCATTTGTTGCATATATATATGGTTTAAATTATTTCAAATAGATATCAAAAGTGACTTTCTAAATGAAAACCTAAAGGAAGAAGTCTATGTCATAACAACCTCCTGGTTTTGAAGATATAGATTTTCCTCACTATGCACTTAAATTGGACAAAGCTCTTTATGGATTTAAGCAAGCACCAAGGGCCTAGTATGAGAAACTCTCAAAGTTTCTCCTAGAAAATCTCTTCAAAAGAGGGAAAATTGATAATACTCTATTCTTAAAGACAAGAGGTACCAGCCTATTGACTATTCAAATATATGTTAATGAAATAATATTCAAAGCTACTTCTAAATCCCTATATGAAGAGTTTTCTAAGCTAAATTGGAGTGAATTTGAAATGAGTATGATGGGTTAGTTGAGCTTCTTCCTAGGTATGTAGATTAAAAAAACTTCTTAAGGGACAATGATTTGTCAAGAGAAGTACAAAAATAAGTTTCTGAAGAAATATAACAAAGAAGATGCTAAGCCAATTGATACTCTAATTGGAACCAACTCAAAAATAGGTAATGATAAACTAGGTCCTTCAGTAAATGAGACAATGTACAGTGGGATTATTTGATCCTTGATGAACCTTACTACAAGCATGCCTGCCATTGTATTTAGTGTAGGAATGTGTGCCAAATTTCAAAATTGTCTAAAACAGTCTCATTTGAAAGCTGAAAAATGAATTCTTAGGTATTTAAAGGGGAAAGAGGAACTGGTCCTATACTATTCATCAGGATACAGTTTTGACTTGGTGGGCTATGTTGATGCTGACTATTCTAGATATTTGGTAGATAGAAAAAGCACATCAAGAAGAATTAAGAGATAGGTACCCTTGAACAAGTATGTATTTGTTAACCTATCTCAGTATCATACCTTTCTAGGTATATACCTATGGGAATAACTTTGGAAGAAAATGGGTGAAGTATGCACAAACTTGAGAATTCAGTCAAAGAAAGAGAGGGACTTAGTCATATCTCTCAGTTTAGTATCATGAATGTTCATGTTTTTATTTTATTTTTTTTGATAAAAAAAAGGTCGCATCTTCTCTCTCCTTGTCAAAAAATTTATCTTATTTAAAATTAAATAAAACTCAGCTTTTTATTAACTCTATGGACCTTTCCCAACTCATCTAACCTATCCTTTTAAAGCCAAACCGCTTCTTTATTTACCTTTTGGATGAAGACTTATACCCAAAAATACTTTTTCCCTCTAATAGTGTAATGATTGATGATGAACTTAGTAGGGCTTCTAAAAAAAGGAAAACAAAAGACAATTTCTAAAGATACATAAATTTGGAGATTATATGTGCAAATTCAGATTGTTTTAAAAGATTGTCAAAGGGTATTTTCAAAACTTATGAGTAAGAATAATGAACTTAAGCAGAAGGTGAAAATTCTAACCAATGTGGTTCTGAGCTTGAATATACATATCAAGAAGCTGACTAGAGGGTTGTTACACTGTCTTGAGATGGCCTTACTTCTCCAAACCTTCTCTCCAAGTCCTTCACCTTTTTAATTCCTCCAACTTTTGTGGCCTTTTCTATGGAATAGGAAATGTAAATGTTATACTTTAATAATACCTAAACTATGAAATATGAATGAGTTCTTGTTTTTGTATTTTTTATCTAGCTCTATATTATTTCTAAAGTTGTTCTTCATATTGGTGTTTCCCAGTGGCCATGAATTAACTAACTTGTGCTCACTATTAAACTTAGTGTACTGCTTTCATTTTTCAATGATGCCAAAAGGGGGAATATTAATTTCATGTGGTTAGGACCTGGTCTAGGTGGTGTAAATGAAAAAAGTATGAAGGTATATTGACAGGGGAATAGTTGATTGGTAAGAAAGGGTGTGATGAGCTATAACAAAGGTATGAAGGTATATTGATAGGGGAAAGATTTACTGTTAATCTTTAAAATTAATTGATAACAAAGGACCAGTTTACTATGTTGTATGATAGTGGATACATGATGATTTAATGATAGGGGGAATGTTTATCTTCGGTAGTGGTAATCACACTAATTAAATATGATAATTGTGTATTGATGCTCATAACTCTGAGGCTCGTTTTTCATCATCAATAAGGGGGGAAATAGTGGTACCTTGTTTTTATGATGAGAAAATGGCTACAAGGGACCAGGTCCCAGGATGTTCTAGGCAATAATATAGCTGGTATGCATTTGCATAGTTTTGTACTCTTGTATAAAAAATGCACAGATACTTCTTGTACTATTTATGACATATGATCCAATAATAATTCAACACTAATCATCACTCATCTATAAAAGGAAAAGAATGCTTCTCTATCATTTTATTTTTGCAAGTTTGGAAGAGTGAAAAGTGAAAAGGGAAAAAACTCAATTTTAGCTTAAGTTCTTAGTCTTTGTATGATGATATTGTAAACTCTCTCACGTTAGATATTGATTTGAAATTTAATTTCTCATACTATAAGAGTAATTCCTTATTTTTAATTTGAGAATGGTTAGGTAGAGTTACTTAATATTGATACTGATTAGAGTTAATCTGTGTTAAGTAGTTTTGGTAGAGTTGTCAAGTTCAGCTTATAGTCGAGTTATTACAAGCAAGAGGAACCTAGATTTAGGTTCAAGTCAATCCTGTAATTAAGAGGTTGATTATAGTGGATTTTGGAGATCTTATGAGGGAAAGTCATGGTTTTTCCTCCTGGAGTAAGGGGCTTCCACATCAAATTAGTGCATTCCTTTATTTTGAAAAAAATTTTACTCTCCCTAGTGCTTTGTTAATACAATTCGTATGACTAGCTTTGAGGGACCTGGTCCTTCATTGTGTGGTGCAACCTCCAACGTTTCAACACCTTCTTTGGTGTTCCACAATATGAATGTGTTTAACGTATAATTTGATTTTATTAGAATTAATTCAAAGAGCAATGCCTATGATATCTGCTATGGTCTATCCACTAGCATGAACAAACTTTTTTTGCAATAGATTTTAAGGACACCACTTTTCAACTGTAATAAACACTTACATCATTTTCTCCATTTTCGTATATTTTTGCAATTTAGAGATTTCCTGTGGCTGCACCAATTTATTAGTGACATATTGGAGCTGACATTTTATTTATTGGGTAGTTCATTCATTTTTTAAATCCTATTCCTTATTTTGAAGTCTTCGGTGGTAAGGATTGGCTATTAGGAGAAAACTTTAGCTTAAACACCTCATATGTTAATTCTAATAGTTTCATCAACTCTGGGACATTGATTTAAGGCTAGGGGGACCTTTTTTGGGGACTCTAAGGATTCCAAACTCATTCTGGTCTATTGGTCAATTTTTTATAATAGTGGCCCTTAGGTGTGGGGCCCATTTTTTGTCAAAATAACCCTGGATAGAACTTACAATTTTTCCATCAAGTTCGAAATGTCAAATTTTTTAGGGTAGCATATTTCCTTTGTTTTTATGGGATTCCAAATGAATCCTTGGAATCCCAAGGGGTCAGTGGAAACTTGAAATTTTCCAATTATTAGTTAAAGCAACTCAGCTAGTGCATCTGCTAAAGTTGAAAATTGGTTATTTTAGTTGAGGCTGCTTTAGCTGCTAGCCAGCCACTAAGCGAGCATGGCTTGCCCAGCCTAATTGCCAAAGCAGAAGCTAGACCACTAAAGCTGAGGCTGCTAAGAGGCAACTTGATTGCTCTAGAAGAAGGCTAGGCTAGCCATGTACTTCTTTAATTATACAAGGATGTTTTATCAGTGACCGATTAAAAGTTCATGTGGCCTATTAAGCGGTACCTGGGAGGCCATTAAATTGCCTCTTACCCTATTTTCACCTTAACTTTCATACGTCTCAATAGCTTAAAGCCCTAGATAGTGTGTAAAAAATTGGCAGAGTGTTCATTGGGAGACTTTGGGGTGTTTGTGAGCTTAGATAATTATTTATCAAAATCTTTGTAAATTTCCATCAAAGTATTGTTTAATTCTTCTATTTAGACCCAAATTCCTAAGGTATTGTTGAGTTGATTTTAGTATCATTTAGCCTCATAATTTAGCCTTTCTTGAGGGTAAATGATTCTTGAGAATAGAGGGGTATGTTGATAGTTTTGAAAGTACAATTCCACAAGAGAGTTCCAAATGGGATTTTGACCTGATTTTGTGCCCGAAGCATAAAAATTTAATATGGGTACCGTTGTTTCCATATTGGTGAGTATATTACAATATTGAGAGTATGGCATCATTCAGAAGGTTCTCAAAGGGGGAAACAATCAATTTACCAGACTTCTCTGGGCTTTGTTTTGCATCCCGATAGGCTAGGCTTACATTTCTCCTAGATTGAGCTTAATTGTAGTATCGATATGATAGTATGAATTGGAGTTACATTTAGTATGTAATGGATGTTTTAGCCAATTTAGAAACCAAAATTAGGTGTAAATGACTTATCCACATATTCTATAGGTAGAATTTCTATCTTAGGACTCAAGGAGGTTTATTTATCATCTTGGAGTGAGATTTGACACCTACTCTAGTTTGGGTAGAATTTATGGGCCTCTACGACCAATATTAGGCCATGATTACTATTAGCTCCTCATAGATTAAATAGACATGCTATTTAAAGGGCTAGTTATGTAGAGATATTTATACTTTTCTGTAATGCAATTATTATAGTTGTTTACTATTAGTACAGGAGTGTTTTTATAAGTCTATCTGTCTCCCTTTATCTAGCTTATTTATCTCATATTTTATTATATTTATATTATGATTTTCCCTAGTTAGCCGATGATGTAGACTACGTACCCATGGCTTTGGTACTCATACTATACTTCTTGGCTTTTTGGTAAGGATCCGAGTACTAGCTATCGTCGTTGATATTGTGTTCTTACTGGTTAGAGTTTGGAGAAAATATGAGCTCTTGGAGTAGGAGTTGACCATTTCTTCATATTTTGTTTTTGCATATTATTTCTATTTTTGAGACTATTTATCATGATCCAAACTAGGGCTTGGACGTGATCGGTATCTCAAGTTCACCGAGGATCGGTGACCACCCCAGTTGCCCAGTCAAACAAATCACAAGATACCTAACAGTGGTTGAATTCTGAATATATAACAACATAGAAAATAATAATCTCAACATCTAAGAGTGTCAACATCAAAACCCAATCCCCAATAATATCCACAAAACCTCTACTAATAAAAAACAACCAAATGTCAGGACATGCCCCCGACTCTGACAATGACAATGATAATTTTAATGTGAACTCTTTACTTCTAGTCTATTAAATAAAACTAATGGAATGATCAAGTCCTTCAAAAAATTAAAGCTCATCACTTCATATCAAATGATCGACTAACTAAACCAATCCACTTAACACTGCACAAGAAAAGTAGAATTGCCTTCAGACCCTACATTGCCTAGGGATATAGCATTAGGAGATGGTTAGTGGGATGCACACTAGTATGTAACTCAAGGAAGGGATTAAATAATGTCAGCCAAAAGTTCAATTTCATATCCACTGTACAAGTTCACATTTATGCATACATGTATATATAATAGATAATGGGGTAAGGAGCATGGTTTAGCATGATAGTAAATCATTATCCTAGACTATGTAGCAGAACCATCATAAATAGTTCAGGTCCCCCTGCTGAAAGGGCCCTAGTGCGTGTTAGCCGCATAAACCGGAGGTATCAAGTAAGACCAGGGAATGCCCCGACCCAATGTCAATCCAATATATAATTATAAATCAATAGTGTGAACTGTGCACACGGTCATCAAGATCAAACCTCATGTAAAAAAACATGAGTTTCCAGTATAAGTCATCCAAGGACCATACCTTCATGGATTAGCTACATAACCCCCATCAAGCCCAATTGAAAAAATAAGTTTCACATAACCCATTTGTTCACCAATGAATAAACCGTTAAGACACACCATGGGTATCATTATACCCTTACACTTTCAAGCTTATCTATGTGCCATAATAATCAAATTAACTTGGGGGAATGCCTCAAATCCCTTTTTTCATTAAATAAAGTCATATCCAACAAGTCCTTCAAAATCCATGTTCATTAATTAACTATTTATGCAATGCAATAATATAGGTGGGTAAGTCAAATGATGTGACCACTTTATAATTCAAATACATTTACACAAGTGGTTGAGGGAATGCAGTTATTCAAACCCCTTTCCAATTTAAAACATCAATTTAGGGTTAAACCACAACCCTCATTCCCAATCCCACACCCATTCAACCCATTGGTTTAATACGTCCAATTAAAACCATAAACAACTCATAAAAATCATGATAAAGAAATTCAAAGATCAATCATTCCAAAACCCTCAAACACATCAAAACCCATATTCAAAGCCATATATTTAAACCATGTAAGACTCATACTTGTCATAAAAAATGAATTGGGGAAGAGTAACATGCATGAAATACTAAGATTTATAAAGAAAAATCAACCCTTAAGCCCTTAGATGGCCAACTTCTTGGAATCCCTAAGTATCTTGACCTTGGAGTATTTAGGGAGTTTGAGAGAGTTCTTTGAGTGTTAAAGTGTTGAAAATAATATCCCAAAGGTGTTTTATTATCTTGGGTATTAAGAGAGAAAAGAGGGAAATGTCCAAAGTTCCTCAACTTAAAAGCTGGAAAAATGTCGCCCATAACTTTGGGTCACTATACGACTTGTAAGGACTCACTACAGCTCATCACCATGAGTCATAGTCTGGATAGTCATTAAATGACCCTACTCTGGTAACCCTATGACTCCCACCCTATGACTCATTAAGAGACCCTACGAATCGTAGGTTACAATTCATATTCAAGATAGAATACTTTGGGCATCACACATTTAGCTACGGATAGGACTATACGACTTATTTTGAGTCATTACGACTCATAACCTCATAGTCTTAGCTATAACATAAACTCTAGGCCAACAAACTTTCCAAGATATAATTGGGTCCATAAGACCCTTAATAACACGTAACGACTCATTAGGAGTATCGTAGTCAGGAAAGTGAATTTAAAAATTTAGAAATTCTTAGGGACCAAAATCTAGGGTGTTACACTGGTGGTATGTATTAAAAGATTGATTTGCCTTTGTGGAAGTAGGAAATGATTAATATGTAATTTTTTACCAATCTTCCACGGTCTCATAATTAGTTTGATTTAATTTGGTTTATCTTAGATATGATGACCAAGTCTGCTTACTTTTTGCCAGTGAGGACTAGCTACTCTTGTGAGGACTATGCTAAGTTGTTAATTGAGGAGATTGTTAAATAGCATGGTATGGCTATTTCTATTATTTTAGACAGAGGTACACAATTTTTATCTATCTTTTGGTGATTGTTTCAGAGAGGTTTAGGGACTAAGGTGAACCATAACACCACTTTACACACTCAAATAGATGGATAGGCAGAGAGGACAATTCAAACTTTGGAGGATATGCTAATGTCCTTTGTTATTGACTTTGGCGGTAAATGGATTGATCACTTGCCTCTCATTAAGTTTTCTTATAGTAACAACTATATTTTAGTATTCAGATGGCTCCACTCATGGCTTTGTACAGTTGGAGATGTTGCTCTCCTATTGGGTTGTTCGAAGTTTGTGAGACTAGATTGTTTGTCCTGGATCTTTTTCAAAAAGACATCGAGAAGGTGAAGTGATTTGGGATAGGCTTCGAACCACCCAGAGTCACCAAAAGTCCTATGCGGACTTGAGATGAAGCTAGTTGGAATTTGATATTGGTGATTGAGTGTTATTGAATGTGTCTTCCATGAAGGGAGTACAATAATTTGTAAAGAAGGGAAAGCTCAACCCTGATTATGTGGGTCCATACTTGATTTTTAATAAAGTGGGTAGTATGGCCTATGAAGTGGATTTGCCTTCTAGTTTGGGTTCCATTCATCCAATCTTCCATGTTTCGATGTTGAACAAGTGTGAAGCCGGCCCTTCCTTAATTTTTCCTTTCAAAAGTATGGGTAATTTAGATTCTTTGTCTTATGAGAAAGTCCCGATTAAGATTTTGGATAGGCATTCTTTCATTTAAGGACTAAGGATGTGGCTTTAATGAAGGTTCAATGGAGGAACCAAAAGTTTCAGGAAGTTACTTGGGAAGCTGAAGAGGATAGGAAGTCCAACTATCTATTCTTGTTCCCCATTTAGAAAAATAGTTCTTAAGGTATGAGTTTTGTTTTCCTCTTATTACTTTCCAAGTTTTTTGTTTGATTCTGGTGTATTCATGCTATATCTTGTTCTATAAGTGTCCTAGATAATCATCCGGGGGTGAATGATCCTTAGGGATGGGGGTAATGTTACAACCATAAAAATTTAATTCATTTTATTTTTGCCTTTCCCATTCTTGAAACATCAATTTTTGGCCTGAAATGTGCTTAGAGATGTTGAAAGGGTAATTCGGGTGAGTTTTGGAATTTTCCAAAGAGTTTTGAGGTCATTTTGGGATTCCGAGGCGGTGAGCCTCTGTGTTTTTAGCGTGCCACGGAGGTTAGCTTCTGTAATTTCGATGTGGCATGGAGGCAGTATGCCTTTGCAATAACGCCATCTCATGGAGGTTAGCCTTCAAGATAAGCAGTGTGGCATGGAGGTTAGCCTCCTTAATAAGGTGGTGCCATGCTGCTATGTAAAAATTGTGCTACCTTGTTTTATGTCCCTTAGGATGAGGGGTAATGAAGTCTTCTCAACAATGCATGACCTTTAGTCATTATATGAGTTTATTTCTATCAGTTTTAAAGGTACAAAATGTCATGACTAGAACCTGGGCCTGGCCATGATGGGTATCTCAAGTCTAGCAAGGACCGGACACCACCCCCACCACCTAACCAATAAAACACAATACCCCTAATATTGGATGAATTTTTAACATATAACAAAATAGCATAAGATGATCTCAAGAAATTTAATACATTTTTATAACTGGTAACTCACCAAACACAACCTACCAATATCACCACCTATGTCCACAGTAATCCAACAAAGCATTTCTAAATAAAACTGAAATCAATAAAGCTTTGGGATATTCGCCCGACCTTAACAATAACAATGTCTATGTTAATGATAATGTGAACTTTCAATTCTACTCTTTAAAAGGAACTGAATAAATGTCTAAGTCTTTTAGAGAACAGAAGCTCACCATTTCACCTCACAAATAGATTAATTGAGCCGATCCAACTAAAACTGCGTAGGAAAAGTAGAAATATCTCTGATGCCTACATCGTGTGGGAATACAACGTCTGAAGACGATAAGTGGGTTGAGCACTAGAATGTAACTCAGGATAGGTGATAAAATAAAGTCATGATCAATATGTCAAAATCAATTAAAATCCAATGCAGATAATAATATGCAAATACATACATACATATATATATATATATAATATCACATGTCGGAGCAGGAAATAACGTTTATAATTAACCTTTAAAATATTAGCTTGGGACGTATAGCTCAACTATTATATCATAAGAAGGAACCCACTAGCTATATTGGCCCAGCTGTTCCCCAGCTGGAAGGGCCCCAATGCTTATAGCCGCATGAACCATAAGATGTACGTATGCACCATGGGGAACGCTAACCTCCTAACATAACAAGGTGACTGAAGCACCTATTTATGTAGTGTGATATGGGGTCTCAAACCTCCCAATTAGGTGATGATAATAAGGGGACTCGAACCACCCGATAATGTAGACACCCGCGTTGGCAATTAGGGTTTTGATGTTGGTCCATAGGGACCTCCACTTTCACTACTAAGCTACACAACCCTCATTAAAGCCCAATTTAAACTTTTAACAGACATTCCCATTCACTGAACCATGATACATATTTAGGCATATACTGTTGGTATCTTCATACCAACTACTATTTCAAGGTAACATCAATATACAAAAACAATTATCATTATTTAGGGAAATTCACAAACTTCTTGGTTCAATTTATATATTATCTTAAGGAATCGCACAACCCCATAAGCTCAATTCAAAATCAATATGCGCCATTAATTCATCACAATCACATTATGATATAATTAAAGAGTAATTCAATGTGCATACTTTTCATATTCAAAACCAATTTCACAATCGGAGTTGAGGTCATTATCAATTCAACTATCATTATTCGCAAAATTTGGGGAATTCCAAATCCTCAATTTTATTCACCATAGCCGGGCATAAAATTGGATCCAAAACCACCATTTAAACATAACCAATGCATTTACAAACATGAAATGTAACCTAAACAACAATCATTCGAAACCCTTAACATATTTTCAAAAGTAATAGCACAATCATCTGAATAATACTTTAAAACACATGTTTTTAGCAAAGTAATAATTTTGTGAAGAGTAACATGCCTGAAATACCAAAGATTATGGAGAGAATCCAACCCTTGAAGCTCTACTTGACCCACTTCTCAAAAATCCTAAGTATGGTTGCTTGAGAGACTTATGAGAGAAGAAAGAGTGTTTGGAGTGTGTTATCGATGAAAATAGGGCACCAAGTATGTTAATAGGTCATGGGTTATTATTGGGATAAGAGAGAAAAATCTAAAATACCCCCATTTAAAAAGCTAAAAATATAAATCGCCAGTCGCTACGGGTCTCATAAAAACTCATCACAACTCGTCTACATGTGTTGTTATCAAGACAATGTCACTGGGCACACATTTGTTCACCTTATGACTCGTATACCATGGCTCGTAATTGGACCCTATGACTCATAGGATCCTTAGTAAACACATAAACTATTTGGGTATACACTGGACATCACTTGTAATTAGTCATTACTTCTCATGGTGATCTACTCTTTCTCAGAGCAAAAGACATAGCAACATACACTGGTTAGGCTACGATTTGGGTCCAACGACTTGTCAAGACTCCCTGTGACTAGTAGTCTAAGTCATAGTAAGGACAGTGAGGATAAAATTTTGGAAATTTTAAAGGACTAAAAGTCCGGGGAAGGATCATTCGTCCTCGAATCATTGGTCGAGGCATACATTAGCATGATTTAAACTAGAAATTCACTCACTTACCTTTAGAAAAGACAAAAAAACAAAGTTATTGAGATCATATACATACCTTAATCATGATTTTTCAATATAGGGAATAGGAAGGGATACTTTGACTTCATGTCCTCCTCGATTTCCCAAGTAGCTTCCTCATACTTTTGGTTTCTCCAAAGAACCTTTACCGAAGCCATGTTCTTCACCCACAATCGATGAACTTGCCGATCCAATATTTCCACTGGAACTTCCTTATAAGGAAAGGAATTCTAAATGCCCCCACCATCTAAAGGAACAACCAATGAAGGATCAGTCATGCACTTCCTCAACATCATAATATTAAAGACCGAATGAATGGAGCTCAAGAAAGAAGGCAAATCCAATTCATATGCCAAACATTGTCAGTCTTCTTTTAAAATAAATAAGGACCAACATTATGGGGAATATGCTTCCCATTCTTCTAAGTCAACTTAGTCAATGGGGAAGCAATAGAATATATACATTCCACAAAACTTCTATAATAACCGGCTTAACCCAAGAATCTTCAAAGGTCGGTTGGAGTCATGGGTCTAGGACACTTCTTAACCACTATAAATTTTTATGGATCCACCATGATCCATTCATTATAAACAACATGACTTAGATAAGTAACAATATTTAACCAGAACTCACACTTGAAGAACTTCGCATACAACCACTGATCTTTCAAGGTTTGCAACACAAGCTGGAGGTGATCAGCATGATATGCCTCACTCTTAAAATACACCATTATATCATCAATAAATACAATCATGAATAAACCACGAACTGATGGAATAATCAGTTCATAAGATCAAAAAGTGTTGTTGGGCATTAGTGTAACCAAAGGTCGTCACCAAAAACTAAAAATGACCATGCTGGGTTTAGAAAGCAGCCTTAGGGATATCCACTTCTCTAATCTTCAACTTATGGTAACTTAACCAAAGATCAATTTTGGAATAGTACTTAGCACACTAAAGCTGATCAAAGAGATCATCAATCCTTTGAAGAGGATACTTATTTTTCACGGTCACCTTATTCAATTGCAATAGTCTATGCACATTCGAAGGGACTCATCCTTCTTACACAAAAATAGAATTAGAGCACCCTAAGGAGAAACACAAGGGGGAATAAAACCCTTATTTAGAATATTTTTCAACTTCTCTTTGAGTTATTTTAACTTAGCTGGAGCCATTCCATATGGAGGGAAAGAAAAATGATGAGTGTTTGAAAGAAGATCAATCCCAAAATCAATTTCTACTATAGACTAATATCATATAAGCCCTATAGATCCTTCTATCCATAATGAAGTCACCCATAGGGGTAGAAACTGAGAAGGGATCTATAATATGCTCAGGATCAAAACCAAAATGAATAGCCACATAAAGGGTCACATAAGAGAGGGTAGACCCAGGATTAAGTAGACAATATATATCACGAGAAAAAAATTTGAGCATACCAATAACAACATCGAGGGATGCCTGAGAATCTTAGGAGGATGCAAGACAACACAGATGGTTCCAACCATTGTGGGAGCCAGAAGCAAAAGTAGAACCCTTTAGTGCAGGAGCTAAGGAAATATCAACAGTGATCTTATTTTCCTCAAAACCAACCCTAGAAGGACAATCTCTCTGTATATAACTAATCTGACCATATTTAAAGCACTTATTTCATACTTCTTCACAATCACCATGATGCACCTAAACATAAAATCTACAAGAAGGATATGATAGAGCTGACTAAGCCCCACTAGCCTGAGGCTGCGCACCCTATACCCTAGGACCAACACTATTCTAAAATTAACAATCACCCGAGAACGTTGGATAAGGAGCACTAGACGTAGAGTAGAAACCAAAATTACCCCACTTTATTTTAGACAATTTTCCACAATCTCCACCGCTCTGCTACTGACCTTCACCCTGATCCAAGTATTGAAACTTATTATACCGCTTATTACTCATCTCTGCTTGCTTCTTCTCTTCCTCTTCCATTCATTGCATATAAACCACAAGCCTTGATATACCCATATTTTTTTTCAAAAAAGGGGCCTTGCTTTCCAAGACAAATCACAAAAATAATTCAAAAGAAATTTCCTCATTCTAGCCCTTATGCTAGACAATAAATCCAAAGCATAACGCGACAACTGATGAATCTTCCACTAAAATAAAATGGTCTATTTAAGACTAATATTTAGGGACTGAAATATAATCTTATCTTTAAAAGTATATTTATTGAGACGAGATTATATTCTGGTCCCTAATTATGCAATTTATTGTAAAGATATAAAATCTGGTCCTAAAAAAAAATTTAACTGGTCCCTATTAATAATTTAGAGTCTTAAATGGGAAAGAAATACTGCCAAAACTCTAGTAAAATTTTTAATAAAAATAAAATTTATTTTAGCTAATAATTAATAAAACATATAATAAGGATCCATAAAAAATATTTCTTTATATAAAAATTAAAAAAATTATCGTTCTTCTCTTAAGAATATAATTATAATTAATACAAACCTTCTCCATACTGAATTAATGAATTTGGCCCTAATTTGCATTTCTCAATTTTTTCTTCTCACTGTGTGCGCAATTCTCTCCTAACTGTGTAAAATTCTCCTTAGCTACTTTCTTTGATTGGTAGTAGGATTCATGAGTGCAAACTTATTGTTACTTGATTCCCTGAGGTGAGCACTACTTTATTTTTCCACTCCAACTTGTTTTGTGTTTTATCATAAATCTGGTGTTAATTTGCATAAGTTTCAATGAATCTAGTGTCTTTTTTATCTGGATTTGGTACAATTTTATTTATATTGTTCTGGGTATGTCTAATTCCTTAATATGATGATTACTTTCTAATAAATTTGGTACTTGTAATGTTGTCAGTAACTCTAGCATAAAACCACCATTTGTTTTCTTTTTATTCGTCACTGTGATTGGGGCTGAGTCATTTCCATATGTACCAAGAGTCATTACCTTCTATTTATTCATCTTTGTTTATTCATCGCTATAATTTGTCACTGTAAATCATTATGGTAAACTTTTCTTGGGTTCATGAATTGTAACAAGAGATAACATAAGGATTTACTACTTTTATGCTTATGATAAAAGATAATTTTCCTTTTATGGATCCAAAATAGGGTACGCATCCATAAAAGGGTGTTTTGAATGTTACTGTTACACGGTGGGAGAGAGAACTCTAACATAATTACTATTACACAATCATAAAGGATTTAGAAAGAAGGTCGATTGAAAAAATCCTCTTTATCTTTTAATATAGTTGTAACTAGCTGCTTTTATCTTATTCTGGTGAATAACTTTTCTAAAAACCTACTAGCAAATATGATTGACACATGTTGTTTTGGGGCTACATATGTTTATATTTTTGCTGATTGGGGTGGATTTTTCATTCCACTATTCTTGATGGGGTTATAGCTAACTAAGTTATCTCTCCTCTTTTTCTGAAAAGTTTTTTTATACCTGTTGACTTCTATTATGAACTGTCCAACTGCTCGTAGGCATGACCTCCTTTCTGCATAAAAGTATAACGCGATTAGCATCTCCAAAGAAGGAAGTATTGAGTATTATTAAATTTTTTTGCTTAGTAATTGTCCAGCCCAAAAGTAAAACAGGTGAACATAGTGCAGTATTTGTTGGAAAAGGTGATAATTTAGTTTTGGTGAAGTCTTAACTCATGTTTCTGCTATGTTCACACAAATATTTTATTCTTTGTTCTGAGTGATTTCCTAGTGGATGTATCTCTTCGCTTTGGTAGTTTTACTATTATCAAATGATTCTAGTTTGATTTTTATATGTTGCCCTCTTGTTCAAATAACTTGGTTGCAAAATTATACTTTTAATGTTTAAACATTAAAGACACCATAAACATGTTCTTGGTTTCTTCAAGATCTGGATTGTTAACATAGCACCAGGTTATGATATTGGTGAGTGATAATTAAAGAAATTATATATTATATTTTTTACTTGCCTTTTGTTTGTCAACTTTTTGTCCTTTGTGCATTATAGTTAGTTATTTCCTGTCAAGTAAAATATCTATAATTATTGATGGAATTTTAGCTCATAAGTAGATATATTGTGATTGCTGTGTGGAAATAGAGTATTTGTTATGCAACTTTTCTACTTGATCTTATTCTTATCAGTTAAATTAATGTCAGATTTGAACTTATGACCTTTTGTATCTCCTCTCTTGATTGGTTGAGCATAGAATGGTACTGATATATGGCATTATTTCTTTTCCACTAAAATTCATGGGCTGGGAAAGTAGCTGCTTGTTCACTCTCATTTAGGTTGAGCATAATATGGTCATAATTAATGTTTGAGATAATTAATATTTTTTTGATCCTGAATGACTCGGTTTTCATTTGCCTTTGTAAGGTTGGCTCCTTACTAGTGTTGGAAAAATCATTCTTTGTATCTATAGTTATCTACTTCCTATGAAAAGCGAAAAATGCAATTCTTATTTCCAGTCCTTAGACAGATAATCTTGTTGTAGAAAAGGTAGGCTTAAGAAGTGTAGGTCTCTCTTAGAATGGAGGTTAATGGTAGAGGTTTATCATAGTTGTATATTGTTTTCTTACCATTGTATACACTCTCACACACACAAAATAGTATGGTGTGATGGTTAATTTAGATGCGCATTTTAAGCTTGTCTGGTAACCTTCTGAAAAATTGATGATGAAGCTGAAAAGGACAGCTCTAATTGTATTCTGTGCATGTAAACTTTCGATTTTGAAGCCCTTTGCATCAACTTTGAGTTTCTTGTGCAGGTAAGGAGGTGAATTTTGAGAACTCTATAAAATAGAAATAAAACAGAGTGTTGTTTGCAGGGACCACCTATAATGTATATACCATTGTTATTGATGAAAGGTAAGTTTTGAAAGACATATACAGAGAAGCTGTGTATTTTTTATATAATCAGAAGTTAGCTTTTAGCCATTTACATGTTAAATAAAGAATAAAGTTAGCTGTCAGGTGTAGTTTGTGTCACTGTGCGTATAAGTTAGAATGTCTCAATTTTCTATAGTACCAGTGTAGTTAGTAATAGCATTGATATACCTCTATTTTATATTTTTTTATTATTTTTAACATTAGCCACTTCTTTTGCGGTGAGCGCTTTAACTAATTCTAGTGCAACAAAATAACTGTATTATAATTCTAGCCACTTCTTTAATGTATCTCTCATATATTATTGTCTATGAACTGTATGTGATTACTGCTAGAAAGGAAATTGGAAAGCTCTGGTGTACCAGAGGAAGAACAAATGAACCTTCTAAAGGAATTGGAGAAAAAAGAGACAGAGTATATCCGACAAAAGCATCACAAGATATATGTTGCTGATTTTGAGATTTTGACAATCATAGGAAGAGGAGCTTTTGGAGAGGTTTGAGATTCATTCTCTCTTTAGATTGAAAAATATCATTCTCTAAGGATTCTGTTTTGTTAGTGGACTGTTCGACCATCATGATTGAATTATATGTTATGAAATAATAAGAACTTACTATAGAATTGGTTTCTCACCCATACATTTCAATAATCGACTGCTTCATATGCTTAATCAGAAGGATCATGTTCGATGAATTCATTCCATTCTCATGCAAAATTTACAATTATTTTGTACATTCTCAAGATGCAATAGAAAAAATATTTAATAATTAGACCATGAATAATTTAATTAGAGTCACTGATGATGCTTTGCTTTTGGTATCTCTCACTATTTTTACGTAGCTAGTTATTATAATAATTGTTGTTATTGGGACGCCCTAAGTGTGAAAGTCTTAATTGCTTCCCAAGGCTTCTGTACTATTCAGGTAAATTAATGCTCTTGGAAGATAAATTTCCTTTGGTCTTTCTATTGGACATTAAGGGCCACGTGGTACATTAAACTCCAGTTATGCATTGGTTCTGGGGAAGGAATGGACCATATTTCATCTATTATAAATAATCTTACCTTATATTTCTGCAAGAGGTTGTTTCCACATTTTAAATCCACGACCTCATAGTCATACAAAATGTGTTTCTTGTTTACCATCCCTGATAATAAGTTGTTGATTCTTATTCAAATCTATTTTATGGGTCAGGTTGTGCCCAGATAAAGTATCTAGAAATATATATGCAATAAAAAAGCTGAAGAAGTCGAAAATACTTAGTAGGGGGCAGGTGACACCATATCCTTCCTAAGGATCCAATTATCACTTTGCTCAACAAGAGTTTATTCCTAGTACTTTTGTCTACTCCTTATATCAATATTTGCAGGGAAATATAGCATACCTTTCTACTTCTCTTGTGAAAATCCAGCTAAATATGTGACAATACTGATTCCTCTGAACCCTACCAATGTTGCAGGGCAACTGCGTTTCAGTAGAAGGCTCTTTGCTTTTAATTCAAGTATATCCCCTCCAACTTTCAAGTCATTAATGTCAAAATACGAATTTCTCTACACCCTTATGTAATATATTAAACCTCTTTCTCTATCTAAATAATTTCCAAACTAGAACAATGAGAAAACTTGAAACCTTATCTTCTATAATCCTTCCTCAGACCTCACCCCACCATAACCAAAAAAAAGCATCCAAGAACAACTACAGTTGTCTAGACATTAGTTTTATGCATGAAATAACAAGATATACTCTTTATTTTAAGAAGTGATCTGATTTATTAACATCTCTTTGCATTACAGGTTGAACATGTTAGGGCCAAAAGGAATTTGCTTGCTGAAGTAGCAAGCCACTTTATTGTAAAACTTTTTTATTCTTTCCAAGATTTTGACTACTTGTATCTAGTAATGGAATATCTTCCTGGTGGTTATATGATGATGTTGCTGATGAGGGAGGAGACATTAACTTCGCAAGATTTTACATTACTCAAAGTGTTTTGTCCATAGAGTCTATTCATAAGCATAACAACATTCACAAGTAGTTAATCTGTACTTGGTAAACAATAATGGTATACACTGTAGACCTCTGCGAAAGATTTGAAATCGTCTCAATGGGTTATGTCTTTTACATAATGATTTTTTTGCAGGGATATGAAACCTAATAATCTTGTTTTGGACAAAAATGTCCATATGATGCTCTCTGATTTTGGTCTATGCAAGCCCCGTGACCATTCGAATTCATTGCCTATAAATGAAAATGAAATTATGGATGGTGAGAAAAGGGGATCTGCTAACAAGTGAACTGGTTAGAATAGCTCCCTTGAACAATAGCAGCATTGGTAAATAAATAGGAAAAAATTAGTAAGTATTAACAGAAACACAACTTATCTTATATATTATAAACTTAAATCCAGAATCCTTATTTTGCTTAATTTCTCAAGGATCATAGATGTCCAGAATAAAAATTAAAAATTGGAAAAAAAAAAAGTAATATGTAATACCAGAACAATTATATATAGTACTAGAACAATTGGTTCCAAGATAATAACATACTTTTCTCCATAAGTTTAGGATCTGGACTTGCACATTCTAGCTTCACATGAGTAATGTAAATGAACTAGAAAAATCATTTACTATTCAAAGAAATGACCTTTTGTTGCTACCTTAATTCCATAACATATTTGTTAATTAGTTGCCAGAACCTTTAATAGATCCTTGTGGTCGGGCCCTTTCCCGGACCCTGTACATAGAGCTGGCTTTAGTGCATTAGACTGTCCATTTTTTGCAGAACCTTTAATATTACCTGTTTCTCTAGAAGGCATTTTCGACAGTGCGCACTCCTAACTATATTGCTCCTGAGGTTTAACTGAAGAAAGGTTATGGAGTGGCATGTGATTAGTTAGTTTTCTTATCTGTGATTAATGTGGATTTGGATTGGCAGGGGTTTTAAAACTTTTGATTGTTTTCCTTTTCAAACTTTAAACATGACTGTTTAATGTACTGGTTGCTGAACGTAGCGCACATGTTTCACTTTATATTCTTTCTTTTAGGTATAATCACCTTGATTAGACAACGTAAAGGACATAGACCTAATCCATTATCCTCTTCTTCTTTTTTTGGCTTCATTTAGGTGGTCACTTGGCGCCATCATGTATGAGATGCTCGTTGGTTATCCCCCTTTCTACTTTGAAGACCCAATAACAACATATAGAAAGGTATAGTGGTCCACAAAAGTGTGTGTATATTCTTTAAGAAGCATTGACAGTACAAAATTTACATCTTTGGAAAGGAAATCTACTTTTTCCTGTTCAACATTAATAAATTCGTTAACAATTAAATTATATTATGAATACTTTGAAATGCTTGTGCAACTGTCCCATTTTATGGTAGTTCAGTCAGGTTTCTTACGTAGCATGATTTAAAGTCTATGCCTTTGATACTTATTCTGGTTCTATAGACTGTTCATTGGAGAAATCATATAACGTATCTAGAGGAAGCAAGATTGACTTCCAAAGCCAAAGACCTGATATGTAGGCTGCTTTGTGATGCTGAAAATCGCCTTAGCTGTCAAGGATCAGAGCAAATAAAGGTTTGTGCTACAAGGATAGTCTTATTTTTTTGATCAATTGTATATTCTTACATTTTATTAATACAATCAGGTTCACCCCTGGTTCAAAGACATAAAGTGGGATAAACTTTATGACATGGAGGCAACATATAAGCTAGAAGTAAATGATGATGTTGATACTTGAAATTTTATGAAGTTTTATGAGATGAATTACCATTTATGTCTTGTTCCATTTATGCTTTCTTTTTCCCAAATTTTAAAGAGTTTGTGAGAAGTGATATTTCATCTTTTTAATTTAATCATGACAATATGTCCACACAGTTCACTACTACACAAGCTACCTTAGGAGGTATGTTGTGATCAAAAGTTAACCTTGGTGATCTTATGACCAACCTTTGTTATTTTGTTAAACCTTGTTATTTTACTACGTAATATTTATCTCTACGCGTACACAGTGGCAAACAGTGAGTGTAACCTATAAGTTCACTGGAACAATAGATTTTGTGTAGATTTTATATATGTATTAAAACATCCACTAAATAACTATAAGGCTTAAACTCCATGATCTATAGATTAAAAGTTTGTATGGTTATATTCAACCACGACAAGATCAAAATTTTGTTGCCCTGAAGATTATTTTCCAGTTGAGTCCTATTAGTTTACTTTTCACCATTTATAAACCAACTTTATTTAGTAGTATCTTAATAGATCCTACATCTGCATACCTATCAAAGGAAAATACAAAACTAGCACATATAGAATTCAAGAAATATATCTTGTGTTAACGTGGATATGGGATCCCATATAAGTTGCCAGTAGTCTTTTTAGTATGGTCAAAAACTTGTAAGTCAGCATAGTGATAAATGTGAGATTTAAAGTAGTCAATACAAGTCTGGTGTTGCAAATTGAAAGGAAACAAGTACGTAATTTTTCATATTCATCTCATAGTAATTTTTCATATGTATCTCATAGTTGGACTTAGTTTTAAACTCTGTGTACTTGTTTTATCCATTGGCTAAGTTAGTTCTCCAGTGATGTAGTGTGTTCTAATTCATTACTTCTTACATATATTAAATTATATATAAATAGTTATTAATTGTGTCTCTAAAATTTTGTTCTTACAGATTTTTGAAGATTGAAGTTACAAGTGAAGATGCTAGTTCAGAGAATGCAAGGGCTTATTATTATTTTTCTAAGAACATTATATAAACTTGACATCAAATTTTAGGTCGGGATGTTAATTGGTTAAGTTTTTTTTTTTGTTTATAAAATATTGAAACTATTGACATCATATAGCTCGGGATGTTAATTGGTTAAGTTTTTATTGTTTATCAAATATTAAAACAATATTTATCATTCTTTGACATTTTCAGTAGTTATTTTTTATTTAGCAATGAAACATATAAATTTTATGATTTTAGTAGCAATCTAGGACGAGTTATATTTTTCGTCTCTAAAGGTTAATCAAGGATGAGTTAGTTGCTAGTCTCTAAAGGTTAATTTAAGATGAGGTAGTCTCTCTTCTCTAAATTTTAGTCTAGGATGAGTTAGATGCATATCGTTATAGATTAATTCAGGACAAGGTAGTTACTCATCACTAAAAACATTTAGCGACTAGAAAATAACTACTTTTTAAAGATGAAAATCCTCTATAAGGGACTAGATATACAGTCTATAAAAGTGTTTTTGAGACCAGATATGTTACCGTCTCTAATGATTAATGACCAGCTAGAGTACGTCGTCGCAAAAAACCTTTAGCGAAGTAGGTTATAAGGACGAGCTGCGACCAACATTTTCTCGTTCTAAAAGATTATTTGCGACCAGAATTGGGCCTTTAGGGATGGGAATTCCCTTCCCTAGTGGTTGGTTTTCTTGTAGTGTTCAAGGAATACCCTTTTAATATCATCCTACCTTGCTTCAAATTCTTGAATTCCTTAGAATTTTCCTCTCTCAACTCTTGAGGAAAGAAGCGATCAAGAAAAGAACTAGTGAAGTCATCCTATAAAGCAAACTTAGCACCATCGCCCCTAGACTGGTCCTATTTCTTATATCACTGATACGTACATCCTTCAACTGATAGGCCACAAACTCCACACCCTCCATATCAGTAGCACGAATCATACTAAAAATATTTTCTAT
The DNA here is from genome assembly GCF_002878395.1 of Capsicum annuum. Taxonomy (NCBI): domain Eukaryota; kingdom Viridiplantae; phylum Streptophyta; class Magnoliopsida; order Solanales; family Solanaceae; genus Capsicum; species Capsicum annuum. Next base: position 116,780,960 of record NC_061121.1, read on the forward strand.
CTCATCAATGAAATTTTAATGATCTTTCCCAACTTTAGAACATGTGAAAGTCAAAGGAGTCAACCTCATAAATTGACCAACTCTAGTATCCTAAGAAGATGGGGCAACGAAAACAACATACTCAGTCTAAGAGTCCACCAACTGGGTCAGCAAATGGATCAACTGGCAAAACTACACACTAGAAAAACCAGCCTAAGGTGTCAAAAGAGGGCTAGGGGGATCCGGTGGAACTCTACTAGGGCAATCAGAAGCAATGAACCTAGAATGGGTTTGAAATCTTTCAGCAGAATGAGCTTCCTCAATATTATTCTCTTATAGGACAGATGACTTTTTCACGAGCATTAGATCTTCTAGGAGGCATTAACTTAAAAGCAAACATATGATAATTAGATGAGATTTCAATAAGATATACTCTATAGCCCAACATAGATAGACAAGAAAGGGAAATACTCCTAAATGCCTCATAGTATTTCCCTTATGTGTGTGTCCCGCTACACACCCAGAAAAGAGACTCTACGTAACACAGCTTTGTGGATACCCAATTACACCCAACCTAGGATTAGATATAAATATTTTTCATGATCGAACAAGGCCCTATCCATAATGGGTATCTCAAGTACACCGAGGACCAAAGACCACCCCCTGCACCTAACCAACAGAACACAACACCCTTAATACTGAATAAATTTTGAACATATGATAAGATAACAAAAATTGAGCTCAAAATTCTATAACAATAAATGGTAACCGATGAAACACAACCAACCCACATCACCACCCAAGTCTATTTTAATACAATAAAGCCTTCTAAATAAAACAAAAATTAATAAAGCAATGGGATATGCCCTCGACCCAGACAATGATAATGTCAATATTAATGATAATATACACTCTCAATTGTACTGTATTAAAGTAACTGATGAAATGTCTAAGTCTTCCAAGGAATAGAAGCTCACTACTTTACCACACAAACTGACGAACCAAGTTGATTCACTTAACATTATGCAGGAAAAGTGGAAGTAGCTTCGATGCCTGCATCATGTAGGGATACAACGTTTGAAGATGTTAGTGGGTTGAACACTAATAGGTAAAACATGGATAGGTGATAAAATAAATCCATGATTAGTACTTCAAAATTAGTTAAAATCCAAAGCACATAATCATATGAAAGTACATATATACATAATATTAGATACCAGGGTAGAGAATGTCTTATCATAAATCTTTAAAATATTAGCTTGGGTCATGTAGCTCAACCGTCATATCATAACAAGGCACCCACGGGCTATATGGGCCTAGCTCTATCCTTGCTAGAAAGGCCTTAGTGCGTCTAGCTGCATGAACCTAAGGATGTATATATGCACCATGGGAACTCAAATATCCTAGCATAGTAAGGTGATTGAAGCATGCAATTATGTAATATAATATGGAAGGCTCGAACATCCCAATCATGTGATAATATAAGGAGGACTCAAACCACCCTATCATGTAGACCTCTACATAGGCGACTTCAGTTTTCGGTATTGTTCCATTAGGACCTCCACTTGTATGACTCAGCTATACAACCCTCATTAAAGTACAATTAAATATTTAACATACATTCTCATTCATTGTACCATGATACATATTTTGGCATACACTCTTAGTATCATCATTTCAACTGCTCTAGAAAGGTAACATCAACATGCCAAAATAATTATCATCACATGGGGAAATTCACAAACTTCTTAGTTCAATTTATAAATTAGCTTGTGTAATTGCACAATCCCATAAGCTCAATTCAAAATTGTTATGATTTATTAAATATTCACACTATGAAATAGTTAAAGAGTAATTCAATATGCATACTTTTCATATTCAAAACAAATTTCACAATAGGGGTTGAGGTCATTGAAAATTCAACTATCATTATTCGTAAAATCTAGGGACTTCACAATCCCCTAGTTTATTAACTATATCCATGGATCAAATTGGTTTAAAAACACCATTTAAACATAACCAATACATATAGAAACATGAAATATCATATAAACAATAATCATTCAAAACCCTCAACCAATGTTTAAAACCAATATCAAAACCGTATGAATAATACTTTAGAACACATACTTTTTGCAAAGTAATAATTTGGGAAAAGTGGCATGCCTGAAATGCTCAAGATTATGGAGAGAATAAAACCCTTGATGCTCTACTAGACCCACTTCTTGGAAACCCTAAGTATGGATGTTTGAGAGACTTGAGAGAGAAAAAAAAAATATGGTTAGAGCGTCTTATTGATGAAAATAAGGCCCCAAGTATGTTAATAGGTAATGGATTATTATTGGGATAAGAGGGAAATATCTAAAATACCCTAATTTAAAAAGATGGAAAAATAAATCGTTAGTTGTTACGAGTCTCATAACGACTCATCTACATGAGTCATTGTCAAGACAGTGTCACTAGGCACACATACTATTGACCTTACGACTTGTACACCATGGCTCGTAATGGGACCCTATGAGTCGTAGTCAATATAGTAACCATTTGGGTATACAATGGAAACCCTATGATTTGCACAAATTGGCCCGTAATGAGTCCTTTACTCTTGGTAAGTCACTCGTACTCAAAGAAAAATGCTTAGACACACACTGGTTTGGTTATGATTTGGGTTCAATAACTCGTCAAGACTCTATATGACTCGTAGGTTAAGTCGTAGTCAAGATGGCGAGGATAAAATTTCAGAAACTTTCAAGGATCAACAATCCGGGGTGTTATACAAAAGCTATTATTCCGCTCTAAAATGCAAAACCCTTGAAAGGCTTAAGGTTTTCTTCGTATGTTCATCTCCCGGGTTCTAAGTTCTAAATTTCTTCTAGATTCTTGTGTGTCTATGGCATGTTACTCTTCCCCAAAACTTATTTTGTTAAAAGAATGTATTCAATTATTATCCATATGCTTTAATTATTGGATTTAAATGTGGGTTGAGCTGTTTGGAATGGTTATTACATGAATTGAATTTTCATGGTTTTGAATTTATTATTTATGCTTTATATTCATTATTTTGAATTAATAAAATGCATGGGTGTGGGAATTGGAATGGAAAATATGGGATCCCTTAAATTGATTGTTTAATAGTTTGGAATTGGCTTTAACATCAACCTAATCTTGTGAAATTAGCTTTTCTTATGAGTGTGTATATATAAGTTGGACTGTTTTTGAAATCTTTCATTTCATAAAAGGTTAATGGAATCTAAATTGATTTTTAAATTTAAAACTTCGGAGTTCTATTGGCAGACTGGGTTAGAGTCTCATTGGCCAGATAATTTGGTTCTTTCTTGGAACTTTGAATTCCTATTGTTTTACTAGGTTAGAGTCCTATAGGCTTAATGGTTTACTTCTTATTTTGAATTTTGAAGTCCCATTAGCTAATTGGGTTAGAGTCCCTTTGGCCGATGGTTGAATTTTGCTAAATGACATGCATTGACAAGCTATAGTAGTTATAACGATACCACTTGATAATGCCTTAATGAATGACTCCTTGAGTGATTAAATGGGTTATGTTCTAATTGCTTTAATTGGGCTTAAAAGGTACTGTGTAGCAAGGCCATAAAGTTTGAGGTCCTGACGGGATAAATATTGGAAACCGTGTTTGCCAATGAGGGAGTCTAAATGTTTGGGTGGTTCAAATCCCCCTTATTATCGGGTGCTTAAGTCACCATACTATATAACTAGGAGGTTTGAGTCCCCCATGCATATATATTATGATTTTTCTCCAGTTCATGCGGCTATACGCAGTAGGTGAGAACTGGGTCCCACATATCCCATGGGTACTACTATGATGGTTAAGCTACACAGTTCAGGCTACTATTTTGAAGTTCATGCTAGACTTTGATCCCTATCCCAGCATGTCATTGATATATATATTTATATGATTGTGTGCACTATTTTTGAATGATTTTTAACTGATTTGATCATGGCATTAGTTTATCCCATCCCCAAGTTACATACTAGTACTCATTCCACTAACCATCTTCAAATTTTATATCCCTATGAGATGCAGGGTCCTAGGCACTTCTATTTTTCCTACACAGTGATATATTTCTGGGTTTTCATCTGTTATTTTTAAAGTAGTCATCTTTCATTCTCCGGAAGGGTTATCATTTTAAATTCATGTTTCTTTGGTGTCATAGACTATCTTTTGGTTTATTTTTGGATATCATCGAGGGCATGTCCCGACTTAGATTGATTTGGTTCTATTAAAGGATTTGTGGATTACTGTGGACTTAGGATTGGTTGTTGAATTCTTAGACTACTTTTGAGTCATACTTATAAATCTTGTTTTACATTTTGAATTCCATTACTATACTTATATGGTGCTCCATTTTACTAGACAAAGTGGGTGGTCTCCGATCTTCGTTGGATTTGAGATACCTGTTACGGCTAGGCCTTAGTTCGAGTCTTAATATTAAATGTGAGGCAGTCATTTCTCTGTAATAATATTTTCTTTGATTGAAGCAGGAATATAAGATTGCCTAAGTGAAAACTCGAGAAAATTTTTTAAAGTCTCAAAAATTCCACACGAAAATAGTATGTCAGCACTTAAGGACGTGTGAAAAGCATCTTTCATTCTAAACTGGGGTAGACATTTTAAGGATTCCTTAAAATTTTACCATGATAGAGTGCAAGCACCAATTCGAGAGATCAAAAAAATGATAAGGAATCAAGTCAAGTAAAGGTATGAGTCATCCTTACTTTTTGACTTACAATTTCTTTGATTGCAGATAGTAGGTATAAATATAGGAACTGCTTTGCAACCTCATCAAATTAAGCCCAAACTAAATCCCTAATAGGGGAAAAAAAGCTATGTTACTCTATTTCTTTAACTTTGATGACATCAAAATTGACAATATATTGCATTAATAATTTTTCATCAAACTTTGCATTAGGTCCCTCATCAAACCTTAAAATAAGCATGGGCTCCTTGTCGAACCTTAAAATAAGCGTGGGTTCTTTACCAGACCTTAAAATTAGCATGGTTCCTTGTCAAATTTTAAAGTAGGAATGGGTTCACCATTGAAACTTAAAATATTCAAGGATTTCTCAAAAAATTCTAAAATAGGGAGGGTTCCTCACCAAATCTTATAATAAATATGGTTTTTTCAGCAAACATTAAAATAAGAATGGGTTTCTTGCCAAATCTTGAAATAAACATTGGTTCCTCAAAGAATCTTAAAATAGGCATGGGTCCATCACAGAACCTTAAAATATGTATGGGTTCCTCATTGAATATTAAAATAAGCATGGGTTCCTTATGAAACCTTAAATAAACATGTTTACTCACTATACTTTAAAACAAACACTATTTGGTTCCCTATTGAACCTTAAAGTAAGCCACTATTGTGTTTCCCAACAAATACAAGATGACTAAACAATTCTGTCTCTTAAGCTTTTGAAATGTAACTCTTTATCCCTATATCTCGCAACATGGCATAAATCATATTCATACTCCATCTCTTATATTATAATCTCATCGTCTCATGTTATCCTCACTCAAATAAATCCATTTTATTTAAAAATCTCATTTTTATCTAATGTATAACTGCATAATGCTTGATTCTTGTAAAAAAGAGATATGTAGGTGACTTAGCTAAAATCTCGGCCACATCATTGCACAATTCTCTTTTATCTTTTCATATTCAATGAACTATTATATTGATTGGACAAAATTGGCTGCTAAGTCAACGTCCTTTGCTTGAGAATTCTTCTATCATTCCCAAGCAACGAAGGAACAACTGTTGATACCCAATTTTAACCTTTCTATATTAAATTAGGGCTTCTATTTGACTAATTAATGTCATTAGAACCTTTTAAAATATTATATTTATTTTTTTAATTATGTATACATTTGAAACAATTAGTCATACATTTTAAAATTTATGAGTGCATTATTCATAATCGTTATTAATTATGTGCATAATTATATGTATATACATATTATATCTAAATAATGCCTCATTTCAAATGTAACTTTTTTACAAGTTTTGTACTTTATTTATAATTAAGTTCAAATTAATATCTTATTTAATATTATTACTAATTATTATATCATAATTTATTTGTTGAATTTTATATATTTTATTTCATATTTATTAAATAGCATCCTAATTCTATTTAATTTTCCCCACATCTATTTAAATTATAAGTATTTTAACCCAATTTATATCAATTTTGGACAATTACACACAATTTGGTGAAATTACATTCCTAATTTAACCTACTAAACTTTTGTACCCATTACATTTTTTTAGCCCAGACGATACTCCCTTTATCACTTTCATCACCTCCCTTGATTTCTTTTCTCATTTTAAAATTGTTAAATAGAATTAATAATATATTTTTATATGGTTAATTTTCCTTCATTTTTTCTCTAGTTTGAGCATACTAACATCTTTTGGATTTTTTTAACCTGTGTAACCTTCATGATATAGTTCCTAATACTTATCTATTTTCGGTGGTGTATGAGAACTTTATCAACTTATTTCCTTTACTCTCTCTTGAATTTTTAATTATGAAAACCTCTAGCTTATTTATTTGGTAAGCTTTTGGTTGATTTCAGACATTATTGGTTGAGAAGAATCTTTATGGTTCATATTCTCATTTACTTGCTTTTTCTTATCATTATGGTAGTTTTGGTACTTGAGTAACTAAAATAATTTTGATTCTCTTAAACTCTTAATACCCATTTTTCTCAAAAAAAATTATTTTATTTGTTAACTTTAGCATACCTCTGCTCGCTTGCCAGATTTTCTCTCATAATTTGATATGGATAGCTTTAGTAGTTAGGTGTTTATAGTAGATTTCATTTAATTGATTGAGTGATCTAATATTTATGGTAAACTTTGTTTTGTTCGCACTAATTTTTATTTGGTTAGACCAAGCAAGTAAAAGGATTTCATGATTGATTCTTTGATTATGTCTTTCCCTTTTTCAATTATCTCATAATTTACTTTATAAACAAGACCTCCCTTCACTATTATTTTTAGACATTATTCATGCTCCTACTTTAGCTTACATAGACTTTCTTAGACTTTTACATTCTCACTCGCATGTTTTCTAGCATCAATCTTTTTCTCTATGCAAGTATTGTAAAGCTCCCATTTTACTTATTCTCAAAGTGGTGATTTCAAGGTTTTTTAACTATTTATTACTGCTAAAAGGTATGTTGCTTGAACTTTCAAGTTTATTGCTATTTCGTTAAATTCATTTTCCTTAGATGTCTTATCTCCTGAAATAAAGTCCTTAATACGTGTATAGTGTTTGGTATGAAATCCCGTATAATATAGGCTGCTTATGTTTTGTTGATTTTTTCCTGTAACCTGTTAGAATTTCATATCTCTACTACTTGGCTCTGTTAGCTTGGATTAAGTGGTGTAATTTCCTTTCCTTTTTGTAACATGTTCTCCATAATTCAATGTGGCAATGTAGAAAGCATGATTATAGGTTTAATTTTTGCAACTACAAAGGTTTTATTTCTGTTTTTGTTGGTCTATTTTTGTGCATATGGTTATGTTTGACAGTTCATTACTAGAAATGGAATGTTGGGGATTTGTGAAGCATTGCCAGTGTCTAGAGAGGTTGTTAGAAGACCGTCCAATCAAAATTTATTTTCTCTTTATTGGTTTCCTATTTTATATTTGGTTATAATTATTATTATTATATAAACACCAATATGTAATAACATATCGGGTACTGCTGGGAAAAAGGATTACTTGCTACTTATTGTATTTTGTATATTATAATCCTGATTATAGGATGTGTTTAAGAATAACCTGTCGCATAGCATTAACATCAGGTTAGGACATAGAAATTTTAGTTATCACTTTTAGAAACAATGACTATAAGATACAACCATGTGATAATTTCAATGCGTCTATGGGAATTAACCACTTCAACCATTTTTTAGTATTGTTTAGTTACTAGAGATTAGGTCTTTCAAGAATTTTTAGTTACAAAAGTTATCTTTCTTATCAGTTATAGTTACTTATTTTAGCATGTCTACGTGTCACTAATTTCCAGAATGCTGATTAAGTAACTTTCCCTTAGAAATTATATTTGTCGAATATAATCAATAAGTTCAAGCATGTTGATTAATGTTCCTCACCTAGAAATCATGTCTATAAGATTAGTAACATGCTAACTGGTCTACAACTCTAGATATCATGCCTATAGGACTTGCTAATTATTTTATCATGCTTATCACTTAGTCAAATCTAATTAATCAAAAGGCTTACTTGAAATCGATATGTTCGACTTGTCAACTCATGTTTGTTTTGTTGGATACAAATTTTGAGTCTAATTAAGCAATCTAAGCATTTTTTTTGGTCTAGATCCAAATTTAAAATTGTAAGTCCAATGCCTCTTATATATTGAGTTGGAACGGATAGGCATTTTATAGGAACTATAGTTTTGTCATTTTTCTTAGAGCGATTAAAGTTTAACAACCTAATTAGATGGATGGATATATAGAAGGAAATGATGAAAATTTACCCTAGCAGAATACAACAATTCAATATGTGATATTTCAATCTGTAAATATATCGAGCTTTGATTAAACCTTCTTAGCTTTAATTATATTTTACATTTTTTTAATTTTATATGTCTCTTTTGCTTTGGTGCAGTTTAAAAATCGCTAAATATTTCGTCAATATCATTGTGTCCCTTCTATTTCTCGCTTATCTAATTTAGATTTTATATATTTTCATAGTTAATTACATTATCACTTAGTTAATTATCAGTTATGCATTGATTACACCTAGTTTATATAATAGAAATTTCATATTTAAATGCTTAGTTAATTGTAAATGATTAAAATCAACTGACCTTTGCTTATTACATAATATATTAATTCATTCGGGACACATATTTATGGACACCAAGAGGTGTTTAACACCTTCCTTTCAAGGTAACTTGAACTCTTACTTGAATTTATGACGACATAGACTAAATAACAATTAAATAACTCACATTTATTTTAAAATGGTTTGCTAATGCATCTTAATTCGTTGGATGGTAACTCTTCTTTTTTAAACCATTCTAAAAGGAGTTATCATGTCGAATTTCGGGAGGACCCGATACTTTTTCTTTTATGGATTGTACTTGATGTATTCCTTGTAGTAAATCCAAGTAAGAGGATAGTCATTGATGAAACCACCAATCTTTCCACACTTATGGAAGTAGCCATTTTCGTTTGGACATTTGCTTATGTTAATTTTTCTAGGAAAATCATCTTTTCGTCTAATCACCCTTTGGAATCCTCTAGTAGTTGACTGATCTTCTTTTTGATTTGGTAGAGCAGCCATTTTAGAAGGATATCTCATTGCTTTAATCCTTTTAGATGGAAATCTCTCTAATACCAATTGATGGATTGTATGAATCTACCATTAGTCAGGGGACTAGATCCTTTGACTGAGATCGAGTACTGACAGTAAAATATACACAATAAGAATAGTGAATAGTAAAATACATACAATTTTTACGTGGAACCTCCTTGATCAAGGGAGTAATACCATAACCTAACTCATAGGATTTTCACCAGCAATTCATTAAAGTAAGAGCGATATTAGATTATTGATTCAAATAATCCAAGGATTAACCTCTTACCCTAACCCCTGGTAATAGCTTATCAGAAGCCACAATATGATAACTCTATTATAGACTAAAAGATCAACTAACTCTAGGCTAAATCTAACCCACTCTATCAGCAAACTCTAGTTGACATAACTATGGCTAACTCTATCCCACACTTTCATCAGTATTAACTCTAGCTTATAACTCAAATTGCTAACTCGAGCCCTCAACTAAGATATACAAGATAAGAGTGAAATGGAATATCTACATAAGTTTTTAAAAATGAGGAATAGGTATACAGTGAATAGAAAAAGACAAAGACTTAACAACCTAGACCTAAAGATATATCCAATTGTAGCTAACTAGTTTCGTGGTTGTTGAAGCTTTTTCATATTGAATACCTTGGTGGTATTACAGTTGAAGAGAGGCAATTTTTTATTGGATTAAGCTTGAGTTTTCATGTATTGATGTGTTTAATATATATATAGGGGGTGAGAGAAGTACAAAATTTTACATTTGACAAGATAGGGAGACTACAACAACTTTTCTACAAAGCTACCTACAGTGGTATGTATCTGCAATAATGGCAACAACTTAACAACTATGGGTAGTAGAGAGTATTAATTGGCACAGAATGGAATTATACATACATGGTCCATCATTATTGTCCCTATGAAATAAGATCCTTCTGAGAAACAATTTCTCTTGAATGAGAATTATACAACTTTTATCTTAGGTGTATTTATGCACATAAGTGTCATTATCTATATGTGTTTAGTCTAGTTTTAAGAACTTCTTGTGTGCATAATGGAGTTCTAATGGTTAAATTTAGTAAAAAAGTGTAAAAATACATGTTTATAAGGTTTAATGTGTTTTAATAAAACGTTAAGAATCAAATTAGTTCCATATAGTTTAGATGAGAAAACTAGTGTTACTAACCTGAGCAATTTGTTGTTCTAGGGTATCTCTTTGGACTCTATTATCTTATGTGAACTAATTAGTCTTTTTATATGTTATAGGTGACCATGTATGATATTAAAACCAATATTAGGAATCCAAAATATTCCAAAATTTAGTGGTAAAAGAACCCATAAAGTGCAGAACTGAAAGGCAATGGAATTAACGACTACGAAAAATGACATTTTTGAGCACAAGGGTATGCCACTCCCTGAAACCTATACAATAAGGGTTATACACACCCTAAGAAACAAATTAAAAATTTTAAAAATAGTGTGCATGCATGTTAAGGGCATGACACACCCTTGGACATCTGCTATAAGGGTATGCCATACCTAAGGTGAAAAGTGGCCAAAAGTGATTTTTTTCAACTTCTTAAGTAAGGGGAAATGTTGTCAATGCATCTATTTCCTGTTGGGATACCTATGGACTACCTAAAATAATATAAGAGGAGAAATTGGTAACAACTTCATACTATCTTTGGAACAATACACAAATTGGAAAGAAGAAAAGGAACCAAGGGGCTCAAACTAGGTTCTGTGTTCTTTAAATTTACTTTCTTGTAGCTTTACTTTATGAACTCCTATATAATGATATTTCGTAAGAATGTGTGTTTAAATACCTTAATTCTAAGTTTGAGGCTACAAATATGAATGTGTAATTATGGTTTGGTTTTTGGTTTATATATTTATAAAGAATGTGATTGTTCTTACAGTGTTATTATACTATTCCAAAGAGTAATGAACTTTAAATCTAAGTCCCAAAAGGAATAGACCATAGGAGTTGAGGGATAGAATGAGGAATGTAAGGAGTGTGGATCGTTTCTTTAGTTACTAGATACTAATTGTTAAAGGATGATTAGAGGTTAGGATAGAGATAAACCTAAACACTCCACGTAGTTAATAAAATGTGAAGATAATTTAACACATCAAAGTTAAAGAGTCATATCCCCGCTTAATGATGTAGTTGTGAGATTAATTTAGGTATATTACTTAGAGGATATCAACCTGGTTAATCAAAATTATGATAAACACCAACACATGCTAGAAATCATAGTTATGCATGAATGTGTAGTAAATGCCTCAACCCTGGAACTATCTTTAAATAGTTTATGCTCCAAACTTCATATCGTTGTTCCATTTTGCTATTTCATTTATAATCAACAAGGCTCAAAATTTTAATTGGTTACACTCAAACTTATTTAATCTTAATAATAAAGCTAAAATTGGATTCTTGTTGAGCACAAGTTCTATGGTATCAATACTTGTATTTTAAAGGCCACTTTAATACATGGGTAACTGCATACACTTTCATGTGTGATAGAAAGCAACAAGTTTTTATGTTATTGTTAGGGACATAATAATTGGCAACTGTTTGTGTTTTAGTTTTGATATTTTTTCATAAGTGTAACAAATTGATCTTAGATTTTAAACTTGAAGGTAAAGTTCTAAAACTTAAGTAATATGGAAAAGGCAAGAGATTTAGTTGACCTACATCTTGAACCCGAGTGATACTTAAATCGGCTAAGAAGAGAAGAAGTACTTCTCTACCGTATATTGTAAATTCAATAGGAAGAAGCTATTCCTGCACCAATAGTTGAAGATCCACCAACCCGTAGGATAGTTTGCAAAGTGGTAATTTCCTCACAACCAATGCTACCTCCTCGATCTACAAATTGAAACTTGAAGGTAGATTCGAGCTCAAACAAAATATAGTACAGTTGATGCACAACAATGGGAAATTCATAGGTTTGTTATATGAGGATTTTTTATTTCTAAGATACACCTTCTCCCAAAAGATGATACAGTCATTGTCAAATATAGAAACCCAACAAAGGTTTAGGTTGAATCTCAAATAGTTACATGGAATCGTGTCTCTTAATTGCTGTAGTCAAATGGTGGAACTGGAAAAGTAAATGGGCGATTGTTGAGTATCAGTATCGAACTAGTAGCAAATATCAACTTTAGTGGTAATCAGTCGTAAGTGAACAATATAATTATGTTCCCCCTAGCTTCTCAACTCAGTAAGATTATTGTGTTATGTTGAACCAACCCGATACATTGCATATAGAATCAATAGGTTATTTACCTTCTACAGTCTTTTGGATGATTAGAAGGATTTCACCCTTTACCTTTTAAGTCTTAGGATATCACCGTACCAACCCTTCTATGGATCCTAGTTAACTATTACTTTTTGAATCTCTATTTATTAGATGGAACCTAACCATTTTACTAAGATAGAACCTAAAAGAATGGATCGACAATTAAACTCCAAATTATTGTTGTCTTTACAATTAAACTCCAAATTATTGTTGTCTTTATATTTTCTAGTCACTACCCCTCATTTGGACTAAGTAGCAATAATCTAAGTAGTATCCTAGCATGTGTACCCATTATGAAAACTATTCTAGTAAAGATAAAACAATTATGCATGGGTATCGGTTCTGAAGAACAATAGAACTTCCCCTACTTTGTTAATCTTCTAGGGTTTCCATAAATCTTGCTATGGGTTTTAACCGGTCATTCTTATGAAGAAATAAACAATATTCATAATTTAAAGAATAGAAAAAATCACAATAATAAGAAATAGAGAACACACAACTATAACTGAATTAATCAACTGAGGTCAATACAAGAGAATCCCAAGATCAAAATTTAGTGTTGGAATTAAAAGGTGATTATGAATATTAAATATGTGTCACTCCTACTAAAAATACACTTAAAGAGTATTTATAGTACATGAGGAAACACTAAAACCAAAGATCGAACGAAATAGGTAAAAATAGGGTCAGTGGCTACTTATGGTCTACATTTGCACCTTGACCTTGGGTAAAGGTAGCATTTGTTGCCTGCAGGGTGGGTGCAATTAGTGGGAGTAAGTGCTAGGACCTAAAAATCCTACATGAAATCTCTCGAGACTTTGGACTTCTATCACATGCTTTTTCTAATTTTGGTCCATAAGTGCTACTTATGGTCCCCTTATTGACTTAGTAAGAGTTAGGATTCATCTTTTCATCTCTTCTTTCCTTCTCAAACATAGTTCGATCACGAAAAAATCGAAAAGTATCCCAAACATCCATAATTCCTCCAATAATTAGCCAAAAATACCTTTTTATCTTTTTCATAAACTTAGCATCCAAAATATGATTTCCTACAAAACATAGTCAAAACACATCATATCTAACAAAACAACCTCAGAAACATCCATATTTTCCTCATTTTAAGCTTCGAAAGTGCTATATTTCTGCAGTACATAAACACCGTAAACTTATAACATCTGCATATTTTTGGGAAAAAAAATAAGAAAACAAAATCAAACCAAAAATGACATTGTAATACCCCGCACTTCTACCTATCTTAAAATCATCTCAGAAATGTTAGAAACTTACTTTGAAAGATGAATCCATTTTTGTACATGTGTAATTTTTAAGATTTTCACTTTTTGTCAAGTGGGAAATTGAATTAGCTTTCCAAAAATACCAATTTTGTCGAAATTTGATATCAGGGTAGAAAGTTATGACCGTTTTACAGAAAGCAGTTAAAACCTCCCAGGTGCAACGGTGAGGGTCGACGAACTGTCGAGCTAGAAATGGACCACTGCCCAAGCCGTTGTAGTGGAGGCAGTGAGACTACCTTCTTCCTAGGGTTGATAGCTCAGGCCGACGAACCGTTGAGTTAGCGATGGACCGCCGCCTAAGCCGTCGCAGTAGAGATAGTGAACCTCTATTCTACCTAGGTGCGATGGTCAGGACTGACGGACTGTTGACCCAGAAATGGACTACCGCATAGTTTGTTTAGTTATTTTAAAGTAATTTTTAAAAGGGTATTTGGGTCTTTTTCCTATCATTTTAACCCCTAATAATATCAGATCAAGGCTCATAAGTTCATTATCCATCTACAACATCAAATTAGGGTTTTCTCTCAAAGATAATCCCCAAGAACAAGATCCAAATCATTCTTCCAGAAACTAAGAGATTCAGGTTCTTCAAGTCCAAGAACTTTAAGAAACTCACAACCCAGGTATGTCATATGTTGATTCATGGGTCCATTTTACCCATGAAGCTCAAGAATCTCTTTTCAAAATTCAAGATTTATATATATATATATATATATATATATATATGATTGTTCATGATTTCAATTGAATTAAAATTCATGTTCATGATGTTGTGGGATTTTGATTCATGTTTTAAATTACATATTCCAATGATTGACCCTAGGATATGATCATTTGTGTAATAATCATGATAAACCTTTAAATTTACACATTGATGAATGTATCGATGATTATTAGATGTGTTGATGAATGTATAACCAAAGCATGCTCCCCATGTGTTCGATTAAATACCTATGTAAAGGAAAAGTGCCATAATAGTATGATAATATAGAATCCCCAATCATGCACAAACTTATGCATGAGGAAGGGTAGTACTTCAGTGTTCAGAGGTCAACTTGTTTCCCACCTTCGGGTACAAAAAATGATATCTAAAAAATGTGTCTATCATCTTGTTCGAGTTAAGGACACTAGTTCTGAAACTTCCAGTCTCAAATTAGTCCCAGTCATAATTGAATATTCAGATGTCTTTCTCGAAGATCTTCCAGGAATTCCTCCTGAAAGAGAAATAGACTTTGGCATTGATCTTCTTCCAGATACTCATCCTATATCTATTCTACCATAAAAAATGGCACTAGCAAAACTCAGAGAATTGAAAGAGCAGTTGAAGGATCTCTTAGATAAAGGATTCATCGACCCAGCGTGCCCCCGTGGCATACACGAGTCTTATTCATGCACAAGAAAGACGGTTCTCTCAGAATGTGCATTGATTAATGTTAGCTCTCAATAAAGTCACTGTCAAGAACAAGTATTCTCTTCCCATAATCGATGACATGTTCGATCAAATTTAGGGTGCCAGTTATTTCTATAAGATAAACATCAGATCAGGCTACCATCAGCTCAGAGTTAGAGAAAGTGACATTCCGAAAATAGCTTTTGATACTCGGTATGGTCACTACGAATTCCAAGTTATGTCCTTTGGTCTTACCAATTCCCCATCAGCTTTCATAGACTTGATGAACCGGATGTTCAAGCAGTACTTAGATATGTTTGTCATAGTCTTTATAGATGATATTCTGGTCTATTCCCACAGTGAGCATGATCATGCAGACCATCTCAGAATAGTGTTACAGACTCTCATAAATTATTAGTTGTTCGCCAAATTCAGTAAGTCGGAATTTTGGCTAAGGTCATAGATTTCCTTGGTCATATCGTTTCCGGTGATGGCATTAGGGTTGATCCTCAAAAGACCAAAGCATTAAGAAATTGTCCCAGACCTGTCTCTCTATTAGATATCAGGAGTTTCTTGTTTTTGGCTGGCTATTATAGACGTTTTGTTGAGGGATTTTCTTCTATTGCATCCCCTATGTCCAAATTGACTCAGAAGAAGGTCATGTTTCAGTTGTCAAATTCTTGCGAGAAGAGTTTTCAGGAGTTGAAGACTCGACTCACCTCAGCTCTAGTTTTGGCTCTTCCAGAGGGTTCAGATGGGTTCATAGTGTATTGTGATGCATCCAGAGTAGGTTTAGGTTGTGTCCTCATGCAACATGTTAAGTTCATAGCCTACGCCTCTAGACAACTTAAATCCCATGAGAATAATTATCCTGCTCATGATCTTGAGTTAGCAGCTGTATTTTTTGCCTTAGAGATTTGGAGGCATTATCTACATGTAGATGTGTTCACAGATCATAAGAGCCTTCATTATGTCTTTTCTCAGAAATATCTCAATCTTCATCAGAGAAGGTGGTTAGAACTCTTAAAAGATTATGACATGAGTGTCCTTTATCATCCGGGCAAGGCCAACGTTGTGGCCAACACTCTCAGTAGACTGTCTATGGGTAGTGTTGCTCATGTTAAGGACAGTAAGAAGAAGCTAGCTTAGGAAATCCATCAGCTTGCCAAACTAGGCATTCTCTTAGTTAATTCTGAGGAGGGTGACAAATGAGTTCAGAGTAGTTCAGAATCATCTCTAGTTTCCAAGGTAAAAGAAAACCAAGATAGAGATCCCAGCCTTGTCAAGTTAAAGAGACGGTCAAGGATCAAAAAGTAGAGGTTTTCTGCTAAGGGGGAGATGGTGTATTGCATTGTCAGGGTTGTCTATGTGTTCCAGGTGTAGACGACTTGATGCAGGAAATTCTTAAAGAAATACATGGTGCATGCTACTCTATTCATCCAGGGGGCACAAAGATGTACCACGACTTGCGAAAAATCTATTGGTGGAGTGGGATGAAGAGAGATGTTACAGAGTTTGTGGCTAAGTGCTTTATATGTCAGCAGGTTAAGATAGAGCATTAGAAGCCTTGTAGGTCCATGCAGGAGTTCAGTATACCTACTTGGAAGTGGGAAGAAGTGAACATAGACTTTGTGATATGTTTGCCTAGTACTCTTTACCAGTATGATTCAGTTTGGGTCATTATAGATAGGATGACCAAATCAGCTCATTTCCTTCCAGTCCATATCTCTTATTGAACTGAGTATTACGTCAGACTATCAAGGAGTTGGATAGATTGCACAGTGTTTCGTTGTCTATTGTTTTAGACAGAGGTACCTAGTTCACCTCTCACTTCTAGAAATAATTCTAAAATGGTCTTGGTACCCAAGTTTATCTCAGTACAACCTTCCACCCTCAGACAGATGGTCAAGCAAAAAGGACCATTCATAGTTTAAAAGATATACTAAGGGTATATGAAATTGAATCCAAGGGTAGTTGGGATGACCACATATAATAACTGCTATAATTCCAGTATTTGGATGGATTCATTTGAAGCTCTCTATGGGAGAAGATGTAGATCTCTAATCGGTTGGTTAGAATTTAGTTAGGCCTCAGTTATAGGGTCTGACTTAGTATTCGATGCTTTAGAGAAGTCCAGTTGATCAGAGAAAGACTCTGGGTTGCTCAAAGCCGATAGAAGTCTTATATAGATGTGTGTATAAAGGATCTCAAGTTTGAGATTAGTGATTATATCTATCTAAAGATCTCTCCCATGAAGAGAGTAAAGAGATTCAGGAAGAAGGGAAAGCTCAGTCCCCGATATATCGGTCCCTTCAAAATTCTCAATCGCTTCGGTAAGGTAGATTATGAGCTCGAATTGGCTTCAGTTCTAGCCTCAGTTCATCCAGTATTCCATGTATCTTTGCTCAAGAAGTGCATAGGTGACCCAGTATTTGTAGTTTCTATTCAGAGAATAGATGTTCAAAACAGCCTCTCTTATAAATAGATTCCAATCGAAATCCTAGACTATCAGACTTATAGACTGAGGAACAAAGAAGTCCCTCTAGTCAAAGGTCATTGGCAGAATCAGTCCGTTGAGGGAGCTACTTGGGAAGAAGAAGCAGACATGCAGACCAAGTATCCTCACCACTTCTCCAAAAACTCAGATCTAGCTCAAGGTAACAGTTCTCCTTAAGCTTCTTAGTTTCATGTTCAGATTTTAGTTACAAGCTTGGTATCCATTTCATGTTCAGAATTTCATTATAAACTTGGTATTAAGTACCATTACATAGTCATTCATGCATTCATGTATCAGTTCAATTATATAATCATGCATTGACATGCATTCTCATTGTGAGAACCTTGATTCATCAGAACACTCAGTCATGTTTTCATGAATCAGTTACACATGCATCAGATATGTATGTTCGGTATGATATATTCAGTTATCAGTAATGTCAGTCATAAGTTCATGTTTCATTTGTTCATGTTTAGTATTTACGTCACTTTATCTTCTCTCCTCTCACTCAGTCATAAGGTCATATTCCAGTGCCCAAGCTGTCGTAGCCGAGGCAGTGAACCCATATTCTGCCCAAGTGCGATGGTCAGGACCGATAGACCGTCGACCCAGCAATGGACCATTGTACCCACTGTCGTATAGTTCATTTAGTTATTTTAAAGTCATTTTTAAAAGGGTATTTGGGTCTTTTTCCACCCGTTTTAACCTCTAATAATATTAGATCAAGGCTCATAAGTTAATTATCCATCTACAACATCAAATTAAGGTTTTCACTCAAAGATAATCCCCAAGAACAAGATCTAAATCATTCTTCAATAAACTAAGAGATTCAAGTTCTTCAAGTCCAAGAACTTCAAGAAACTCACAACCCGGTATATCATGTATTGATTCATGGCCCCCTTTCACCCATGAAGCTCAAGAAGCTCTTTTTAAAATCCAAGATTTGTGTATTTATGATTGTTCATGATTTAAATTGAATTAAAATTCATGTTTATGACGTTGTGGGGTTTTGATTCATGTTTGAAATTACATATTCCAGTGATTTACCCTAGGATATGATGATTTACATAATAATCATGATAAACCCTTAAATTTACGTGTTGATAGATGTATCCATGATTATTAGATGTGTTGATGATTGTATAACCAAAGCATGCTCCCCATGTGTTCGATTAAATGCCTATGTGAAGAAAAAGTGTCATACTAGTATGATAATATGAAATCCCCAGTCATGTACAAGTTTATACATGTCAAATGTTTGATGAAATGTCTTAGTCAATAAATTATGGATACATGTGTAACCCTTGTGGTGCTTTAGAACTTCTACTTCATGAAATCTCCAACTTATTGTATTATGGATTGTGATGTTGGTCAAGTATTGAAGAAAGTCATGCTTTGTTATTTTCATGTTATCGAGTCCTAGGGGTACTTGTACCCGACAATTAGTTGTGTTCCTATAGCCAGTGTCATTTTTTCAAGATACTCTCAGTCGAGCCATGTTCATAGAAATTCAGTCAGCCATGTGACTCAGGAAAACTTATTAATCTTAGAAATCTCAGAAATTCTGTAATCTCAGTAGTATTCCATCAGTCAACAAAACTCAATTAATTTAGTCCAGTTTAACTCAGTAATCCATGTTCAGTATCTATTCAGATGTGAGTAGTAATTAACACTGAGTGAACCCAAGGATGGGAACACACACTATCAGATAAGGGCGTGATTCTTAGAAGTCATCCTTGCATTCCATAACTATGTATCCAACATAGGTTGACATATCAACACTGTCAGATGAAGGTTGATGAGGTGGATAAATATTGTCAGAGGAGGGTCCCATCATTATCTTTTGGGGACACTATCAGATGAGGGTCACCCACAGCTTATCCTTATCGGTGGCACAGTATTGACACCCTTCCAATTGAGCTTACAGATTAGACCCCACCTCAGTTATATTGCTTTTTTTGGGAAATGTCGATTAGAGAACTACTTCCCACAGTTTCTGTAAGAACCAGGACTATCAGATACAGTCATTCAGTCTCAATAATAGAACTCAGATAGTTTTATAGTATTCAAGACCGTCAGATACAGTCAACTCAGAATAGTATGGAACTCATCTAGTTCTATCAGAACCTAGACTGTCAGATACAGTCACTCAGTATCAGTTTTTTAGTTATACAGATATCAATAACTTATGTTATCAGTACTCAGACTCAGTAATTATGTTATAACGAACTCAGTTATAGTTATTAAGCAGTCATGCATGTATTCTCACGTTTATGTTATGCAGTCAGTTAGTATAGTTCATGCATGTGAACCCTTTTTGCATTCAGCCTACCTCACATACATACAAGTATATTCTAATGTACTGACGCATTTGCGCTATTATGTTTTACACCATAGGTTCAGAATCACGAGCTCCAGAGCATCAGTAGTATTCCAGTCTCAGCAGTTAGAGTTAGCAGCGAGTCCTCATCCTTCGAGGAAATGACTATTACTTTATTATCTCATTAATTAATTTATTTCAGTAGTTGGAGTTAGTTGGGGCCATGTCCCATGAACACCTTACTCAGAAAATTCCATCAGTTAGAGGCTTTTCAGACTATCATATTTAGACAGTTTATTTCAGTTGTTTTGGATACCCAATCCATATGTTATGTTTTATCAGTTATCTTATCAGTTTTGAACCTTATGGCTTTACAGCCTTTATTTTTGTATTTATACAATATATTATGCAGTGTTCAGGTACAGATATCAATCATGGGTTAGCTTGTGGTCCTTCGGGGTCATAAGCACCATATGCATTTTGGGTACCAGATTCGAGGCATTATAGATGATTAACTAGGAGATTCTAAGCTATTAAAGGCAATCATTCAACACTTTAAGCTTAAAACACAATACCCTCTCCAATCCCACTTTTCAAAATCAACTTTATATGAATATGAAGCACAAAATGTGACACAATGGGATCAAGTATGGTAGTTACATTAGCAACAGACGACCATGAATATGTACAAGTTACACAACCCGAAATAAGCAAATGGCTAGCAATATGACTCATGTTCCTTCATGTAAAGATGTCCTACTTACTCATATGAACTAGTGCATGTCATTGTATGGATAATCAAGAGATACTAACACTCAAAAATAAGTTCCAATCAATGCATGTCAAATACCATAGGCTTGACTTTATTTTCTTTACCTTAGTTTTCAGATAGTCAGAACACTATAGGACTTTTCTCAGCTTGTAATGTAGGCTTGGTGGTTGGTATAGTACATATGGACATATCAAGTGACTAGGCCTCATTATAACTACACTAACCTTGGGTTCTTACTTACTAGCCAATTTTCTCTTTATCCCACCTTTATTTCTCCTTTTTTATTCTTTATTGCACATTCAAGTTGAGTGTGGTCTTTTATTCTTTCTTTTTCACCTTTCCACAATTTTTATTTTATCTTTTTTTTTCTTTCTTTACCTACTAACTTTTTCTCTTATTTCACCCTTCTACATACCCATTTTACACTATGCACCCCTATGATAGCCACCTTCAACTTAAGCATTTTGCCTGAGTTAAAGTGCACAATGTCCAAGGACAACTAGGGCCAAAATAGTTTCACCATAATATAAATGGGGAAATGAATAGGTGTAACAAGAAAAATAGGCTATAAGGCTCAAAACAGGGATTAAGGGATATAATTCTCACATAGAAGGTAATTTAGGATAAGAGTGGACTAAAATAAAAAATGACCTATGATCCCTTCCTAACAAACTATAATTTAACATAGAATAGACTAATCCGCTAAGCTCTGAATTCAACATGCAAAGGATACTAAGTAGCATCTCATACACACATAACACAGTCAATATTAGAAGCTACTACTTATGCATTTCCTGCAATTGTTAGTAAGTGATTATCATGTCTTTAATCCCAATTCCATATAAGATCCACAATGTTCACACATATATACATTCATATACTTCTAAAATATAATATTTGTATAGTGATATAATTTTTCTTAAAAATTAATTAAAATATGACAACTTCCTTAAATACTTAAAAATATCCTAATTACACAAAAACAGAACAAAATATGAAACAAAACATAATACGACACAAAAATTAACGTAGACATGCCCGTTCTACAACTATTCCACGGTTGATAGGAAAAGAAGCATAGAAAAAAAAATCCGCAGTGGGGTATGGTACATACCACCCCCAACTAAAAACTAAACATTATCCATAATGTGCTAAAATAGAGTAAAATAGGGGAAAATAATAACACACCTAGGATGCACTAAGTGCCTAAGTCATGAGCATCCCCTGATGAGGGTAGATCAGTTAGTGGAAGTGGTGGTGGTGGTGCACTACTTGGTGATACGCCCGCTACTAAATATATACTCCAATTCCTATCAATGACTTCAGAATTAAGAAAACCATGTGTGGCACTTTTAACGACTTGGTATATGGCATATCAAGATCCTGCAAGTCTCCTATCTGACCTCTCTTGGCCCCAACTATTGGGACCACCGCATATCCTCTATAAAGAAATCAAATTATCTTGGTATGAGTGCAGGTGATATTTAGACCATTAAGGGTATAATTGAGAGAGTGGATGCTACACAACTCTTTGTGGAAGAGCGTACCTCTACTCATAGTTTATCAAAATCCTCCCTCATCTGGGATAGATCTGATGCATTTATATTTATGAATCGGGTTGTAACCCATCTCTCAAACTCATAAAGATATGTCTAGAAGTCAATACATTGAAAATACATTACCTCTCTCTATGTGGCCACCCATTAGGCCTCTGCCTACAAAAATTTAGTTTGAACCCCTGATCTTATTAGCTCGTAGAAAGTAGTCATCTCAATCTTAAAATACCTCAATCGAGCATTGATGGCCTTTCCAACTGTCCACTAAGGTATATAAAAACTCTCTAGATATAATGATCATACCTGTGGCAGGAGTTGTAGTAGATAGAAGAGTAGGCTCTAAATATATACCAACCGGCTCTGAGGTTAAAGTTAGGGTTGATGAAGAAGTAATTGGTGTACCCTCACCCTGTATACTTATCTAGAGCCTCTCTCTGCTCTGTTATCTGTATATCAACACCAATACCCATATCGCCTCTTCAGCAGGCTCTTTGGAAACTTCTAGGCTCAAGGTACTACAACTGGCTTTGTATATCTCTGGGGAAGGCCTGAGTATGCCAGATCTATTATCCTCTTTGTCTGCATAATAGCCGTAGCATGTACCTTCTCATCTAGGGCTTGTATCTAAAGTACACCAGTTTTATCGATAGTCTTTATATCAGGCAAGGAAATGGAAGATTAGTCAACTCCCCAAATACTCAGTCATGGATTTCATGATGGAGGATAGATGCAAAATCAATAGAATATCCAACAATCATTCAAGCAACCAAGGCTACTCTCCCTCACGTAAACAAATTATCCAAAATAGTATGGAATAGTCAGTATTTAATCAGCAACCACAAAAACATAGTCTTAACTATTAATAGGACCTTATTGCTCACACCATGACCCTCAATCCATAGGGTCACATCACCCAAATGTGAAATATTGATAGCTATCCACCTAGCCATTTTAATTATCTCTTATCTGTGCTTATCCTTCCATATGATGTGTCGATTTTTTGTAACTCTCAATCTATAGTCACACTCAGCTGTAGATGTAAGATTAATATATTTAGGACCAAATATGACCCGGTGGATAGTCTCTACTGAAATATGAACTCTGACCCCTCCCACTAGAGTATGATCAAGTTGTGGATGCTCCACAAATTTCACTAGGCATGGAACTCTATGAATAAGAAGGACTATTATATCTAGATAGAATACATAGAACTCATATACTATAGCTAGGCTGTAAGATCTGAGTTGTCTAGTCATCTACTCTAACTGATATCGATTGAACGCAGCTCATAACTATGGTACTCAACTCAAACACGATAGATCAATCTGATGCTACTCATAAATAACCCTCGTAGGCCTTCCTACAACCTAAATAAGACTATATATATATCAAATATCTCCCACATCCCTTCCTCACACCACCTTTGATTTCCCTCCTTAGGATATGTATCTAAGAAATGTGTGGTTTTGGGTCTCTACCCCTATTGTACTGATGCATCATAGGTAGACTTCTATGTATACTTCTTAGATTGGGGTAACTCTAACTGTTGTACTTATGTGGAGGTAACCTCATCATACTGGGGTACCACTGAAGAATCCTCCTGCTCAGTATCCTCAGATGAGTCCTGGGACCCCTCCTTAGACTGGGGGTCCTGAGCTGCAACCTGTAGACTACACTCAGAATACATCTTCTCATCATCATCATCATCATCATCAGGTGGAGGATTGTGTGGGGGTGATATCCATTCTAACGTCATTCTTGGCCAGGCTGCAGCAGCCTGACACTTCTGCCCTCTAGTAACTCTATGTATCTCCCTAACTGCAATAACTCTACGTCGTTGAATTGGGTACTCCTCTACAAAAATACTAGTCTTGGGGGACTCGACCCCTCTCCTTAAGGTCTCATCCTTCTTTTCCTTACCTTTTGGTGCCATGTGTTCCTGAAAAACTAGTCGTTAGTTTCCAACAAAATAAAGGGATCGCAAAAATTGATGAAAAATTGAAAATTTAAAAAGTTTGAATATTTTCTTAATTTTCACCCCTATAACCGATTTGAAATCCCAACAAGTCCAATGTGTACAGACCTATCAAGAGTCATGATTTTTAAATAAAACTATCATCCTTAACCTGTGGATGTACTTTATTAATTCAAGTTCAACTTCTGGTTGGGGACAAATCTTAGAATTTTATTCAGAACAAGGCCCTACATTATGATTTTAGGTTATTCCAAGGCTTTGACATACAAACATGATATATTCTATACATTTTGTAGTGAAATACACATATCAACTTATTAAATCATAAATAACTCAATATATAACAATTAGGAGCTAAGAAAGTTACCTCTTTTAGGATGAACAGGAAGTGAATAACAAAGAAGTTAAGAAAAACAAAATTTGAAACTTATTTTTTATTTGTTGGGACAAGTTGGTATCTCAAACAAGCGTTAATTTAGTATTTACTTAAGTGTAGGGTTAGTTTTTGTTTAAAGAGGGAAGTTTGAATTAACAGAGAAAAGTAAAGTTGTAAGAATTTGAATGAGTTAGAATAAGGTTAAATGAGTTTAAATAGAGGTGAGAGGTTATTTTAGGTCACATATTTTAGGCATAAAATTTCAACTTACCTGGTTCACATGGGACTTGTGACCATGATGGGTTGATCACATAGTCCCCTTACCTAGAAATCAATGAATTTGGTAGTCTAACCATATTCCGGACAAGTTCATAAACTAAAACCTACAAAAGAAAAACAACAAAAATGTGCACACCAAAATAGTAGCTTTTCTCCCACTCAGCACTTGATTTAATGTTGCAGCATGATGTGGCTATGCTGGTTACTCTGACTTGACCAATAATCCCATGAGTTGCCTCTCATTCAGTGCTTGATTTAACATTGCAGCACGACGTAGGTATCTTGATTACTCAGAATTTATTAAGATACGAATGAGAGTACCCTCTAGGGTCATCATACAATTGATCACCGATACCACTCTCATGTAGGTAGGTTGCTTCTTTGATTTTTGTATTTTGAATATGACCTCATCACTATTGACTGTAAATTTCAACTCTTCTTTCTCCATGTCAACCATCGCTCTACCTATGGCAATAAATGGTCTCCTTAATATAATAGGCACTCGGTGTCAACTTTATTGTCCAAAATGATAAAATAAGCTACGAATATGAAATTGTCCACTGTTACAATCACATCAAAAAAATACTAACAGGTTTTTTCACCATTCGCTCAACAATCAATAGTTGCATTGATGTCGGTTCTTGAGGGTTCAGACCTAATTATTTGAATACGGCTAGTGGCATCAAATTTATGCTGGTACTTCTATTATATAAGGCTCTGGTGAATCGAGATGACCCAATAGTACATGGTATAGTAAATGCTCTGAGGTCACCCTTTTTCTGAGCCAAAGATCTCATAGTGACTACACTATAGTGGTGCAAGACATCAATATCCTCAATAGTCTCTCCTTTATTTTGCTTCATAAACCTTGCATTTCCAGGCATTTGCTACAATGCATTGAGAATAAAAATATTCAAGATTAATTCTTTCAGCATCTCAATAAATTGCTTGAACTTTCTTTTCTCTCTTTTCTACTTCAGTCGCTAAGGAAAAGATAAGGGCGGTCTTGGAATCTATCTTATTTCTAGCTCAATAACTAGGTCTTACCTTTTTCCTTAACAACCACATTATAACCACCTAATGTATTTTCTGGCTCCACAACATGTGTCTCATCAATATCAGCTTTCGTATCTGGTAATGGGGATCCACCATAGTTGTAATACCACTCCTCATGGTAATGGTAAGAACATGTACATAATTTTTTTGATTCTGTACAGTATTGCTCAGAAGGATTCCAAGCTACCTCTGGTTCAGAGTTGTTGACATCTTTCTAAAATGGTGCTCCAACTATTTGATAGCAGTTGTATGAGATTCGACCTTTTGGCTCGACCTTAAAATATAGGCCTTAATATCCTTAAGGCTAATCTTCTGACTTTCTTGACCCTTCACCAGCTTAGTCAGCATCTATTCCATTCTTTATTTTGTATCTCATCTGCCAGGAGGTATGTACCTATCCCTCTTCTCTCTGTAGTCATCCTTCTTCCTCCAGTCACCATATCACTTTCTACTATGGTCTCTATATCTATCATAATATTTCCAACCTTGGTTTTATTGCCCTTGTTCTTAGAAACCTGCTATCTGATGATCTAGGTAATTTGTTTCTTCTTTTAATTCTGAATCGTAAGCTTTGGAAGTTGAACCCTATGTTGATACTATATTTACATTCTTAGAATGTAAACTACTTTGATAGTACCCCCTAGATCATTTCTTAGCTACGTGATTTCTTGCTCAATAGAATCATCATCTACTTTCTAGTCTAGGAGGGACCAAAAGTATATATGCTAGATCACCTCTCAGCCTCTGAGTTTTCCATCTTAGTTAGTGAGTTAGATCTAATCTGACATCTCCAAAGCTTCCTCCCAGCATAGTCTCATAAAATCCCTTCCAGATATAGTGTTTTCCTTGGCTCTGGAACTGATGGTCAAGGCTCAATAAAATATCTCTAATAAGCTCATACATAGATTCTGACTGAAGCTATCTAAAAATTATATATCTTATCCTTACGATACAACATCCAGGATGGAGGAAAGAATAGATTCAAGAATTGCCTACTCAACTTGTTCCATTTAGTGATAGAGCCTCTTGGTAGTTCCCCCAACCATAAAGATGTTTTTCCTATAAGTGAGAAGGGGAACAACCTCAATCAAAGTGTTTCTTGATTCACCCCTAGATTTGTATATGAAATGCAATTTTGGATGAAATTGGCAAGGTGCAAATTTGCATCAACTGTAGGAAAACCTGCAAACATACCCTTCAAATTTAAGAGCTAGATCAATGTGCTCGTCATGTCAAACTTGATGCCTGGGTATAAAAAAGGATAAATAATGTCTCCATTCTCTGCTGGCTCAATTTATCCTAAATCTTATTCATTATCTATTTATGGATAAACATACTAATATATTAGGATCACTTGAACACGGGCATATCTTGCTCTATTCTAATTTCTATCAAGTGCTGGTCGACTATCTGCTTCTTGTCTCTCCTCAGCTAGCTCTACCTCCCTAGCTTCCCGCTGAGCTTCTTCTATTTCCCTCCTCTCATTCTCAAATTGAGCTAAGAGTTGATTGGTCTATGATTAATAATATCCTATACTCATTCATGAGGAGGGGGAGGTACAAGATCATAAACTTTTTAAGGTTATTATCTCTTTTTTGTTCCATCATCCTACTAGGTAGTTGTAGAATCCTCTCTGGATTTGGATTTATTAGGACTAAGGTATTTCCTTTACTTTGTGTGCTAGTCATACAATGACGTATGCCTAACTAACAACAAAAAGAAAAAGAAAACTCAAAAACTGCAACAACTTTAAATCATAAATCAACACCATATTCCCGACAATGATGCCAAAATTTTGTGATGTCCAAGATACACCAAGATGATATGGTCTCTGCCAAATATATTAACCCAACAAATGTTATGGTTGAATCTAAAGGAATACGTGGAATCATGTCTCTCAGTTGTTGTAATCAATGGGCGAAACTAGAAAAGTAAATGGGAGGGTTTTGAGTATCAGTATCAAACTAGTAGCAAATAAAAAATTTGGTTGTAATCAATCATAAATGAACACTAGGATTGTGATCCCGCTAGCTTCTAAACTCTATAGGCTTATCGTGCTATGTTTGACCAACCTAATGCCTTACATGCAGAATCGATAAGTTATGTACCTTTTATATTCTTTTAGACGATCACAGTTAACTATTACTTTTTCAGTCTCTAGTTATTAGATGAAACCTAACCATCTTACTATGATAAAACCTAGAAGCATGGATCGACATTTAAATTAAAAATTACTTTTGTCTTTATATTTTCCTAGTCATTACTCCTTTTTGAAGTATGTAGCATTAATATAGGTGGGATTCTAACATGTGAACTTGTTAAGAAAACTATTCTAATGAAGATAAAGCAATACATCATAGGTATCGGTTTAGAACACCAATAGCAGTTCCCCTACTTCATTAATATATCAGGGTTTCCACAACCCTAGCTATGGGTTTTTGCCATTCATGCTTGTGAAGAAATCAATAATATTCATGGTTAAAAGCATAGATGAAATCACAAAAATAATAAGTAGAAAACCCACAACTATAACTGAATTAGTCAACTAAAGTCAATACAAAAGAATCCTAAGATCAAAATCGAATCTTGGAATAAAAATATATTTGTGAATATCTAAAGTGGGTAACTCCTACCAAAAAACACATAAAGAGTATTTATAGCACATGAGGAAACCCTAATACAAAAGAAAGAACAAAATAGGAGAAAATAGGTTTAGTGGCCACTTATTGTCAACACTTGCACGCTGACCTTGGGCGTAGGTAGCACTTGCAGCCTACAGGGTGGGTGCAACTAGTAGGAGTAAGTTTTAGGACCTAAAAATCCTGCAGGTCAGCTTTTGGGATTTTTGACTTCTAGCACTTGCTTTGTCCACTTATGGTCCATAAGTGTTACTTGTGGTTAACATGTTTATTGTGTAAGTTTTGGGAGTTATCATTTCACC
Source organism: Capsicum annuum (assembly GCF_002878395.1). NCBI lineage: Eukaryota > Viridiplantae > Streptophyta > Magnoliopsida > Solanales > Solanaceae > Capsicum > Capsicum annuum. Next base: position 116,810,081 of record NC_061121.1, read on the forward strand.
TCTTCTTCACTTCCCAAACAAGCTTTGATCACAAACAAGCCAAAAAATGTCCCGAACATCCATAATTGCACCAGTAAGCATCCAAAAACACCTTTTTCATCTTTTTCACTAACTTAGCATCCAAAAAATGATTTCCTACAAAGCATACCCAAAATGCATCATATATAACAAAACAACCTTAGGAACTTGCATATTTTCCTTATTTTAAGTCTCAAAAGTGCTAGATTTTTTAGCACATCAAGGATATACAAGGTCATCTACAAAATTTCTTGGAGATCAGTTATACCTTTATTCCCACTAGAATCTCCACTGGCTATATAATGCTTACCCTTTTCCTCTTCTCATTTTTGGTGGAAACTAATATATGGTTGAAGGTTTGACCTTTAAACTCCATTACTCTATGGGAGGATCTAGCATAGAAGTTCCTCGTCTAATTTCTGCCATCTAGCAAGACTACAAGGTTATACAATGAGATTTTGAGTTTTAAGCAAAATCCATATAATAACTTATATCATGCATGAGAGAGGTTCATATTTTTTCTCCAGGACTTCCCACACCATCAACTTATCAATAAGGTATTAGATCATACTTTTTCCAAAGCTCTTGCTCATATTATGAAAGTTTTGTTAGATTCAGCTGCAGGTGGTCAAGCTTTGGAGAAAACTTATGATAAGTTATATAACTTCCTAAACCAAATTGCACATGGTAATCCCGGATGGCAAGGGATATGTCCATAAACATAGTAAAAAATCCTATTGGGATGATTGAGGAGGATCCTGTTACAGCTTAGCAGCTTAATTGTCAACCTTTAAAAAATAAATGATGACACAGTTTAGTAAGTTGAGTGTGAACCAACCTTAGGCCCAAGTAAATATAGTCCAGCAGACCCCAACTTGGTATGAGATTTATGGTATTAGTGGTCACTCTAGTGTGTAGTGAATCTATAGTTGGTGAACTTTGTGGGAAACACAGAAAGGGAAATCTTAATTATGGTGATGCCTACAATCATAAGTGGCAGAGTCAGCCTAACTATTCATGGGGAAATAATTAGGTTCAGGCTTGGTAATTTTAGCAGCAACAGAACATGAAGGCTAGTAATATTAAGGAAATATTGAAAACATACTTATAAATAATGAGAAGTTGGTTGCAAAGATTAAAAATAAGAAACTTGCTCCAAAGAATCTAGAGACACAGTTGGGGTAATTAGCTCAGGCATAGAATGCCAGATCTCAAGAGGGTTTGCCAAGTGACAAAGAAAATCCATAGCAGGAAATGAAAATTACCTTAAAGAGCAGAGAAGGCCTTATTTATAGACCTGCAAACAAAAAATAGGAGGTAAAAGTAGAGTTAATCTGACAACTGTATAGGAAAAGAAAGTTGCAACCAAAGATGTTAAAAATTCCGGAAAGGTTGAGTATCTAAAAGCTAAGAGAGTTATCATGTAAAAAAGAGACCACCATCACCATTCCCTTTAAGCCTTAAAGAAGCTAAGGATTATGCATGCTTTAACAAGATCTTTGACACATTTAAATAATTTTATATCAACCCTATTATTAGACATTTTATAGGGTATGCCTAAGTATGCCATGAACTTAAAGTATATGGTGACTAATAAGAAAAATCTTAGTGACATTAAGAAGGTGGCCCTTACTGAAGAGTGTAGTTTAGTTGTGATGAGTAAGATGCAAAAAAATCTTAAGGACCTAGGGAATTTCACCCTCCCCATACAAATAGGTAACAGTGATATGGTCACACTTTAAGTAACCTAGGGGCGAGAATAAATTTGATGCCCCTATCTATTTTCAATAATCTTGGATAGGGAAGCTAAGGCCATGTTTTTTTGTACTCCAAATGGAAAATAGAACTAGAGTGTAGCCCAAAAAATCCATTGAGGATATGCTCATTAAGGTTGGTAAGTTCATTATTCTTGTTGACTTAATTGTTCTTGATTATGATGCAGATGGAAGGGTTTTAATCATAGTGGTGCACCCATTCTTAGTGATAAAAGGACTCTCATAATTAGACTTGACTATAAAGGGGAGAGGTGTACTTCAAAGTATACAAACCACTCAATCCACCTTTGCACTATAAGAATTTTTGCATAAACACAGTCAAGAAAGTGGATGAGTATGGTGCAAGTCACCAATGACCACTTTCGACTACCTCATAGAGTGCCCTTACAAAAAATTGAGCCTGATATTAAAAAATATGAGAAGTTTCCTTAAAAGGCTAGTGTTGAAAAAGATGTAGAACTAGAGAGTAAACACTAAAGAGTGTAGAACTAGAGAGTAAACACTAAAGAGGTCAAAAACAGTAAGAAAATAGCCTACGAGTAAGAGAAAAAAATTAAAGGAATATGGATGAAGAGTAGTGATGTAGATCATGCCGCCACACTAAATCAGACGCTACTTGGGAGGCAACCCAAGATAAGGTAGGTGTTTTATTTTTCTTATGTTTATTTTATATTACTTTTATTTTTATTTTTGTTGAGTCATAGGTTGATGAAAAATTTGATTACCAATGACCTAATTTAAGGAGCATAGCAAACACTGGGTGTGGGGTCCATCAAACTTCATTGATGATTAAAGATGCGCTAGCTAGGACTAGAGGCCTTAGAGTGTATTTGTATCCTTTTTTATGAAATATCCTTGGAGAAAAAGTATGATTATAAGTGTAGGGTGGGAAATTTTTTGATTAGTTAGTATGAAGTGATGATATAGGAGTTTTTTTCATTTACTTTTCTAGTTTTTTACTACATTTGAAAAAATTACAAAAAGTTCTTTCTATTATTTTTTATCTTTTGTTGTGTCTGTTTCAAAGGAGTTCACTTCACCCACCCCTTGTTTTTTCCTTTAGTTTCTTTTATGAGAAGGAGCCTTTGAACCTAGTATTCCTTTTTTACTTTTAGGAGTAAATTTTTAAATTTTTGTATTAGGAATAAGTGAGATGTTCTAGCTAGTTGTTATCTATGATTACATGATGCAAGTGGTTTTGAATGAAAAAGGCATGTCGAATTAGTTGAATGACTACTTTTAGACACCTATCTCATTTTTATGAGTCTTATGTAATGTTGGCTTAATATGTTACCATTGCTTTTTTAAGAGTCTATAATGATCCTACTTGATTTGATCATGTGTCATGTGTGAGTGAGGTCATTTGTTGTATTTCTTATTTCATGTTGATGTCTAGAACTTGTCTAGTATGTGTACCAAGTAAAATAAAGAATGTGGGTTTAGGAGATAATATAGATATTTCTTTGATATCGATATTCGTACTCTCTTTGTCTATCCTTGTTTCATGATCTTACTTAGTCCCTTTGAGCCTTTAACCTATTTTTCGATAGCCTCATGTGAAGATTATTCTCCTTATTTGATTGGCCATAATTTGATACAATGATCCTAAGCTTTATTTGAAAATTTAATATGTTTAAGGAGTGTAACAATTTAAGAAGGAAATTGGTGAAAGTGAAGCCCAATGACCACAACTCGTGGGGTGAAAAAGTTTGTGTTGTGGTAGGGTGGAATATAATGAAAAGAAAGAAATAAATCAAATATGAATCATGTGTTCAAGAAGGTCCTCCGTAATTAATATATATGAACTAGCTTAACTAGATGGAGCAAAACAAAAGAGAGTGGGAGGATAGAAGTGGTGAGAAATTGGTTGTTTAGAGAAGAGTTCAATGTATAATGTGATGTATTAAATCATTTAGGGATGATATTTAAGTGATTTATATGATCTCAATGATTGATTAATGTGCATGAGTTTGACAACTTGGTAGACTCAATTATTTAGTCCAAGATGTTTCAAAGTAGTGTTCATTTCTTATGTGCATAATAGAGTGTTAATGGTTATTTTGAGTAACTAAGTGTTAAATTACCTATATAGAGGGTTTAATGTGTGTTCAAAATAAGTAATGAATCAAATTGGTCCCATAGAGTTTAGTCGAGAAATCTAGTGTTACTAGCTTGAGCAATGTGTTGTTCTAGTACTTCTCGGTGGACTCTATTGTATTGTGTGCCCTAATTCATCTTACGTGATGTTAAAAGAGCCCATGTATGATATTAAAATAAATTTTTGGAAGCTAAAGATGTTCAAAGTTAAGTGGTAAATGCAGCCATAAAGCGCGGAACTCAAAGCCAAACAAAAAGAGTTAACAACTATGAAAAATGATATTTTTTAGCACAAGGGTGTGCAACGCCCTCAAACCTCTAAGATAAGGGTGTTACACGTCATAATACACAAATTAAACATGTCAAAAATATTTTTTTCATCCATGTTAAGGTCATGACACACTCTTGATAATCCGCAATAAGGGTGTGCCACGCCCAAGGGTCAAAAGCGACTTTTTCAGCTTCTTCAGTGAGGGGCAATGCAGTCTATACATGTATTTCGTGTTAGGATAACTATAAAAGACCAACACACCCTGTAAATGGAGCACTTAGTAATAATTTCATCCAATCTTTGGAGAAATAGACGAATTGGAGAGAAGAAGAGGTACCAAGTGGCTCAAACTAGGGTTCTTTGTTTTTTAACTTGCTTTCTTGTTGTTTTACTTTATGAACTCATCTATGGTGATTTTTTGTAAGAATATGAGAGGATAAATACCATCATTATAAGGTTGAGGTTATGAACATTATTGTGTTATTATGGTTCGATTGTTGGTTTATATGTTTATCCTGTATGTGATTGTTCTTATAATCTTTTTTTACTATTCTAAAGCGTCATGAACTTTAGTATAAATCTAAGTCCCAAAATGATATGACAATAGGAGTGTACGGATGGAATGAGGAATGTAAGTAGTGTGGATCATGTCCTTAATCATTACATAGTAATTTTAAAGAATGATTAGTAGTTAGGACAGTAATACACCTAAATGTCCTACTTTGTTAATGAAACAAGAAGTTAGTTTAATGCATCCTAGTTAAAGACTCAGATTCCCGCTCAATGATGTAATTGTGAGATTAATTTGGATAGATGACTTAGAGGATGACCATTTTCAAGTTATAATATCAACCCCGTAAATCAACAATCATGATAAACAGCAACACCTGCTAGAAATAATAGTTATGCATGAATGTGAAGTAAATACCTCAACTCTTGAACTCTCTTCATATTATTTACACTCCAAACTTCATACCGTTGTTATTTTTTGTATTTAGTTTATAATCAACAAAGCTCAAATTCTTAATTGGTTACACTTGCACTTATTTAATCTTACAAGTAAAGCTAGAGTTAGATTGTTACTGAACTAAAGTCCTTATGAGATTGATACTTGGTTTTTAAAGATCACTTTACTACTTGAGTGACCATGTATACTTGCGTATCTAATCCCTCAAACAGGTCTGTCAAATCACCAAAACAACATATAGTACCATAATGACTAGGGTTGGGCATTCGGTTTATTTGATTTGATTGTTGAATATCGGTTCGATTTTTTGATTTTCAAATTCACGAAAATAACAACCATAACCAATTCAAAATTATTTTAGTTTGGTTCAGTTTTTACAAATTTGGTTCGGTTATTTCAGATTTTTATTTTTATTTAAAAGATTAAAATAGTGAGCATTTAAAATTGGTGACTTTTTTAGAAAAATAATATTTTTTCAAACTTATTTTTCATTTTCAAATACAATTAATTCAACACGCATGAAATAATATAAATATTGACGTCGTTGATTCATCGTTGCTGGCGTGACAACAGTGGTCGCCCTCGACAATGATGAACTGAGCAAACAACTGTCGTTGGCGATGGTGAAATTTCAAATGAACCGAGGATGTCTAAGCGTCCCTGCAGCCTTCATGTTAATGTTAGGGTCTCAAGAAAATTTGTATATTACGATTTAGGGTTACTAAATGATTATAATTTATATATTTATATGTTATTTAAGATAAAATTATATTTTTAGTATATATTTACATATATAATAAATATATATATGTATATATATATGTAGGTATGTATAAATTATAATATTTTATTTATATAATTTTGATTTTTTGATTTATCCAAATTTATTTTTTGAAAATCTGAAAACCAAATCGTTTAACTGAATTTCTAAAATTTAAATCCAAAAACCAATACGAAAAACCAAAAAACCAAACCAAAACTAAATTTTGATTTGATTTTTTGATTTATTTAGTTTAAACTAAAATATGTCCAGCCCTAATAATCACTATAATTTATCACTCCACTAATTAATGGCTAACTTAGTTATTTTTATCCTTTCCTAAGATTTGCCATATGGAAATACAGAAGTTTGACTAGTATCAATAGTCAAGAAATTTGTTGTTCATTACATTATCATACTAGTAATTAATTTAGAGCGATCATATTTTATATTTTGGGTCTCGAAATATGAACAAGTTGGCATAGCCATCCATTTGAAGAGATAAACTTTGTTTGGTGGGAGAAAATATCTGAATATAGCAACTTCCACTTAGCTTGGTAAGTAAGGAATAATAGATAAAATAAGTTGTAAATGTGCATATAGAAAAATATCAGTTCTTACAAATGCCACAAATTTTGATCATAATTGCCAGATTGATGAGACTTGAGCAAGATGCATATATAAGGGCGACCAATGGCCGCCTCCTGGATTCTCAAGTTTCTTTTTCTGTTGCTTTTTTGACTCCAAAGCCAACAAAATCTAAGGAAAGTTTGCTTTCCTACCATGCAATAAACTTTTGGCCAAACCCATCAATAGCCTCTCAAACTTGTCCCGAAAATTCACTTGAACCCCTAAACTAAGACTTGTACCTATCAGGCACCTCAACTGCTTAAATTGATACCTATCAGGCACAAAATGCTGACTTGGCAAGGAGAGTGTGTTACACTCTCCTTGGGAGCGTGAGTTGAACAAAAAATAATATTTTACTTTTTTTATTATTAAAAAACATATACTTTAATTATTTTATTAATAAAAATTTTAATTATTATAATTTTTTTAATTTTAAAATAAAAAATAAAAAGAAAAGAACAAACCCCTCCTCCCCCTCCATTCATCGTCTTCACAGCCCCCTCCCCCCGCATCATCATCTTCACCACACCTCACCCCCAACCCTCCATTGCCCCCCCAGTCCCCAGCCATCTTCTTTATCTCTATTTCTTTTTAATTCTTAACAATTTGTTAGTACGGTTAACAATTTTCAATTAATTAAAGAATAGAAAAATAATGGAAGACATGAACTTTAGCAGTGGAAAATTTTTCAAATTGTTAATACGTGAACTTTCCGGCAAAAGTTCTAGCTATGATGGAAAACAATCTTGTTAACATAGAAGAGTGACTGGCGAGGTTAGCATTAACAATGTATCAACACTTTGATTTAGGTGGAAAACTTTAGCAGTGGAAACAATATTTTTTTAGAAATCAAATTCTGGTCACCATTGATTTCGTCTTCAATGGCGATTTACGATGACGAAGGGAAGTTGATGAAGGAGGGAGGTTTGGGGTGGGGGTGAAGGTGGGGGTGGGGTATATCAATTGTCATTTGTGGGTGGCTGGGTGATGACATGGGGTGTATGGTGAAGAAGACGGCTACGGGAGGTGGGAGTGTTTTTTTCTTTTATTTTTTTTAATTAAGAAATTATTATTAAATAGAAAAATAGGAAAAATCAGAAATTCCACTTATAATTTTTTTTGTCACGTTCTTCTTTTTAATTGGTTAATTTTTGTCATGTCAGCGTGTGTGTGCAACACACACTTTAGCTTTTAGCTAATTGGGTAAAAAAGGCCCAATTGGAACCAAATTGGGGGGGGGGGGGGGGAGGGGTTTGATAGGTACAGACCTTAGTTTAGGGGGCCTAAGTGAATTTTAGGAACAAGTTTAAGGGGTTATCGATGGGTTTGGCCTAAACTTTTTCAATAGCACCTCATAACATCAAAAATTTCTAGTTTGTGTCCTATTCAAGTGACGATATTATATTCCACTATTTTGATGATGATCATGATGTAATATCATGCTTGCAAACAATGAAATATTTCAATGGATTTTTGTATCCCTTCAGTATTTAAATTTCACTAACCCATTTAATTCCAATTTACATGGGTCAGGGCCCACTAAAAGAGGAAATTTTCTTATTAGGAGGGATTTTCATTTGACGTGTTTGAACTCAGACCTATACTTAAGGGAGGAAAAATTCCATTCATACTACCACACTTCTTATGATTCTCTTAGTAAATTTTATATCGACAAAATAGAATGAAATACTAGGACATTAGAAAATAAACCTAGCTATGTAGATCTATTATGGTAGGCTGATCTTTATTCTAGTGACATGTATTAAAGTCTTGCGGACCTAAATCATATAATGAGAAACATCACTAGTGGCATTTAGTTGTTGCACACTTATAGTCAGACATCCTTTGAAGTAGTCTTTTAAAATAACTGGCAGAGTGTATAATAGTTAAACTCACTCTGTACATGCATTTAGGTATAAAGTTATAATTTTACCAGAAAAGAACTTATCTATCGCTATTTTCCGGTTTTACCTCATTTAAAGAATTAAATATTTTTCATGGCAGGAAGTATAAGTTTTAGCTTTGGGATACAATACTTTTTAAATGATGATAATAATTTTGGCATTGTAAAACACTTTAGTATCCATTAATTACTGGCAGTTTTTCCCAGCTGCGGACCTTTGACAATGAACGTGGCCCCGATAACTTTAAAAATTTTGTTGTATAAACATGTATAGATATTTTAAATAAGGTTAATCAATATATCTATATATCTATATATCTATATATCTATATAATCTATATCATATATTAAAAGTGTGAAGCCCCTTAGAAAAGTCATTTGAACTTTCATTACATGAATTGAAATTAAAAAAAAAAAAAGAGACAAAATAGAACCAAATTTAAAACCCAACTTTAACGTCCAAAATTAAAAAGGAAAAAGAAAGCTAAAATTCAAATTAGTAAAGTTTAATAAAAAAAATTGAACCAAATTAAAACGGAACTCTATTATCTAGAAAAGAAAAGGAAAAAAGACTGAAATTCCTATATAAGTAAAGTTTAGTTTATTTGGAACTCATATTATTTTAATATTAATAAATAATATATGGAATAATAATAAAGACCTACCATATGAATTTTGTTTAATTACGATATTAAAAATCGATCCTAAACATACTGGAAGGCTATTTTATTAATCTATATCTTTAATCTATAATCTATATCTACATGTATAATCTATAATCTATATATATCTATAATCTATAATATATTACAAATGTGAAAACCGTTAGAAAAGTAATTTGAACTTTTTACCCTTCATAAAAAATCTCATTAATAGACAAAATTATCTTTTCACTATTTTTTAAAATTATTATTTAATTTTATTAGGTTAACTAATTTAATTTATGAGTCCTTTTAAATGTAGGATTTATTCGGAATAAAATTAGTTTAAGTATAAAACTCATGTAATATTCTTCAATTTAGGTAAACTAATTTTCCTTACCTATTTTAACAAGACATTAGTTGTTGTAATTTTTTTGACTAAACTATTTTTGTCAGCATAATAGAATTCAACGCGTGTGTGTGTATATATATATGTATATATATATATATACATATATATGTATGTATATATATGTATATATATACACATATATATGTATATATATATATATGTCTTCCTTATTTTCACTCAAGTCATTCTTTAGTGTCAAAATTTTTTCCTCGGACAAGAATTATTTCATCAAAACTGAAGCTTTGGGATCACTATTGTATTATTTTACTGTAGTTTATAGGTCGGAGATGAATTTACAGGTGGTAGATGAATGTCGGTTGGCTTTGAGGAATTTTTAAATAAAGGTTATGTTTAATTGTATTATTTTTATATCTCTATTTGATATTTTTTGGTGTAAAGGTAAAGTTAACCTGTATTATTTGATGTCTCTATTGTCGTATTATTTTGTTATAGTTTACAGATGGTAGATGAGTGTCGAATGACTTCGAGAAAATTTTTGTATAAAGGTAAGATTTAATTATATTGTTTTGATGTCTCTATCATCGTATTATTTTGTTGCAATTTACAGGTGGTAGATGAATGTCGATCGGCTTTGAGAATTTTTTTTGGTAAAAGTAAGGTTTAATTAAATAGATTCTCCAAAATATATTGAATTTAATTATTGTATTCAACTTTATTATTTAAACAAATATTCTAATGCTTGAACTCAGTAAAATGAGGTACACGCGCGAGGCGCATATACTAAATGTGCACCCTCATTAACTAAATAAGTCATGGCCTACTAGGAAAAATAGAGACTGTGGGTTGCTCATATAGTGCTACTCCGCAAGTTTGAACCCAAGTGGATGTAACTTAGTATTTTTGACGTAAAATTTTAACCTTACACGATTTTCTACCTTTAAATTTTATTGTTTGCTGCCTAATCTAGTCACGCCCTTTTTATACTCCTTTCTTCATTTAAATTAAAAGTATCACGACATGATTTATCAAGTTATGATACGGCTACTCTATCTAACCCATAGCCTAAAATGACGAGTAATGGACAAATAGGAGAAAACCAAGGAAAGGAAGGGTAAATGAACACATACAATAAAGACATAAGCAGAAACGAAAACATATACACACATACATACACACATATGTATATAAAATATATTAGGGGAAAGGAAGAGGATGTACTATACAAGATAATCCCTTCCAAGACCTGGTAAGGAAAGTACTAGAGCTATAACTAACAAAATAAAAGTATTAGACCATATCCAAAATATACATAACATATACACAGTAGTCTCAATGACAAAAGGCTATACTAGAACAGATAGAGGAGAATCAACCCCGAACGCTATCAAGCTCGCCCTACTCTGAATCAATACTAGGATATGAAGATCATGACAATTCTAGTGGATGATACTCGAATTTCCATCAAAAAAATATAGAAGTACTGTATGAGTACCAAAACAACGGATGCACAGTAGGCATCATCGACCAACTAATCTCAATATGGCAATATAATAACTAAAATATGAGGGTGAAGTCTAAGTCAATTGTAAATAAGAATAAAAAGGTAACCTACAATCGAGCTATGCAAATGCAATCAAGGAATAAGTAAAAATATTAGCAGTAATGAGAAGGAATGCCAAACATAGCCTAACTGGGCTCTCATAAGCCCATCAAGCACACTGAAGAAGACAAATAACCCAATTATTGTCCTTAAATTGGCGGGACACACAAGAAGTAATTAAAGAAGAAGAGAATATAATACATAACTGAACTAGTCTCGAAAAACTACAATGTCCATCTAGATGTGCAATAAGCTTGAACCAGCACCAATAGATAGTAATGAGAAGCCGCCAGACATCGGGCTCACACGGGTGATACTGGATAATAATAAGAGGTCATCCACTGGATTCGAACTAGACATAGTGAGTAATAACGAGGTTTACATAGATAATATACAACAGATCTCATAACTAGATGTTGGACTCGATCCAAAACACAAGGAACCCACAACATCAGAACAATGGTACCTAGTACCAAAACTCTTAGATCGTACCATAATCAGATGCCGAAGTCAAATCAAAACTCATAATAACCATAAAATAATTAGAACTCGGTGAATCCATAAGTAATCAAACTCAACTATAAAATTATAACCCAAATCATACTGTAACTGATGCTAAAGAGGTTCCAAAACTCATAATAAATAATAGGAATAAAGTATATGCTGACTATAAATCGTAATTAAAATGCATGTAATAAACATATCAGATAAATGTGAGGAATTTGAGATGTCCAAGCTGAATACCATGCTCTAAGTTCAAAAATATTATGCCATTCTACAGGATAACGAGACAAAAATCTACCAAAATGGGGTGCTAACCGAATAAATAAGGCATAAAATATTTCAATTACCCGAAGTACAACTACTTGCCCAAAACTAAAACATTAGTGTACTAATACCATATAAAAGCTCAATCAAAAAAAGGGTAAGCCTAGCCTACCTAGATGACAAAATTAAAAGAATCTCCGAGAAACCTCCTAATAGTGTCGAAGTAGAATTTGAGCTTGAACAACTTAATGTAGATAATTAATTTCTTTGGGTGACTAGGTAAAATTCCACAACAATTTCTTTTTCCTTTGAAATCCTTTAAGAAATATGCACAGAAATGTAGGAACACAATACTATGCATTGAAATGAAAGAAAAATATAGTGAAAAGAATTTCATGAGTTTAATTAGTTGTGTGTGTATATATATATGTGTGTGTGTATTAAAGTGGATTCTTCATTATTTATTGGATATATACCTACTCTTAATAATAATATCATAAACATGTATAACTTATTCACTATATGTCTTGACTCGTAGACGCCACCTGTAAATATGGTGTCACTTTATTAGTGTCACGACCTGAACCAGGGCCTGGTCGTGATGGGTATCTCAAGTACACAGAGAATCATAGACAACTCTATTTGCCAAACAAAATAGAACATAGCACACCAAGCAGCATTTGAAAAAATACGAACATATAACAAGATGGAAAAATGATAATAATTAAGGATGAGTAAGAGTGTCAACATCAATACCCAATCATAGTGATATCCACAAAGCCTCTACAAACTAGAAAAATAATCTAGGTCAGGACACGCCCCTGACTCTGAAAATGATAATGGCAATAACAATGATAATGTTAATGTGAACTCTTCAATTCTAGTTTATGAAAGGAAACTGATGAAATCACCAAGTCTTTCGGAGAATGGAAGCTCACCACTTCACCAACAACAACTGGTGAACTAAGTTGATCCAAATAATTGTACAGGAAAAGTAGACGTATCTAAGGTGTCTGCATCACATAGGGATACAACGTCTAAAGACGATTAGTGGGTTGAGCACTAGTATAAAACTCAAGGATAGGGGAAAATATAATGCCAAGTCATATCCATTTCAAACCCATTGTACATGTTTACATACATGCACATATATATATATATATATAAAATAGATGTTGGGGTAGAAACAAGGGTTACCTTTATATATATATATATATGTATGTGTGTTTGTATGTCTGTGTCTTTGTGTGTGTGTATATATATAATAGATGCTAGGGTAGGAAACAGGGTTTATCTTGATAGTTAAACATTATCTTGGACTATGTAGCTCAACCGTCATAAACAGGTACCCACAGGCTATATGAGTTCATCTCTCCCTGCTGAATGAGGCCCTAGTGCATGTTAGACACATAAACTAGAGGTATCAAGGATGACCAGGTAATACCCTGACCCCAAGTTAATCCAAGATATAATTATATATCAATAATGAGAATTGTGCATACGGTCATCAAGACCAAACCTCATGTATGCAAACACGAGTTTCCAGTATAAGTCTTCTAAGACCCACACCTTCACGACTTAGCTACATTACCCCCATTAAGCACAATTTAAAATAAATTTCAAATAAACTATTTATTAACCAGTAAATGAACTGCCACGACATACCATTACACTTGCAAGCTTATCTCTATGGCATAACAATCATATTAACTCAAGGGAATGCCTTGACCCCCTTTGTTCATTAAATCAAATCATAGATAAAAATAGGCCTTCAAAATCTTTGTTCATTGTTTATCCATTTATGCAATGCAATAATATAGGTGGGTAAGTCAAACCAACTGTCAATTTCACAGTCAAAGCCATTTACACAAGTCGATTGAAGGAATACAATTATTCAAAACCAATTTCAAGTTCAAAATATAAATTTGTTGGAAAACCACAACCCCCGTTCCAAAATCCAAGACCCATGCACTCTATTGGTTCAAAATGTTCAATTAAAACCATGAACTACTCATAAAAACCATTGGAAAGAAATTCAAAGATCAATCATTCCAAAACCCTTAACCACTTCAAAACCCATATTCAAAGACATACAATGAATGTTCTTTTATTAAAATAGAAATGGGAGGAAGAGTAACTGCCTGATATAGCAAGATTTATGGATAGAAATCAACCCTCAATCCCTTAGATGACAAACTTCTTAAAAACCCTGTATATCTTGACCTTGGAGAATTTAGAGAGTTTAAAAGAGTTCTTTGAGTGTTAAAGTATTGAAAATAACACCCCAAGAGTGTTTTATGGTCGTAGGTATTAAGTAAGGAAAGACAAAAATGTCCAAAGTACCCTCAACTTAAAAGTAGGAAAATTATCGCCAGTGACTATGAGTCACTATACGACTTGTAAGGACTTACTACGGCTCGTATGTTATAGTCTGGACAGTAGAAGAAGGACCCTACTTTAGTAACTCTATGACTAGTAGGGTCCAAGTTGTAGTCAAGATAGAATACTTTGGCATCACACTGGTTTGGCTATAGTTGTGACTATACGTCTTATTTTGGGTTTTTACGACTCATAAACTCTTAATCATAGCCATAACAAAATCTCCAGGCTAACATACTGGCTAGGCTAGGATTGGGTCTGCAAAACCCTAATTACATGTAACAACTCATTAGGAGAGTCGTAGTCAGAGTAATGAGTTTAAGAATTTAGAAATTCTCTGGGATGAAATTCCAGAGTGTTACATTCTGCCTCCTTAGAATCATTCATCCCCGAATGATGATTAAGACATTTATTAGCACGAGTTTAACACAGAAAACATACACACTTACCTTTAACAAAGACAGAAAAAGATATTAAGGAAATCACAATTTGCTTTAACACAGTTATAAAAAAAATGTTAAGGAATACAAATACCTTACGCACGGAAACAAGAACAGATATTGGGACTTCATGTCCTCTTCAGCTTCCCAAATAGAATTTTCACACTTTTAATTCCTCCATAGAACCTATACCCAAGCCATGTCCTTCACTCTCAACCGACGGACTTACTGATCCAAAATCTCAATCAAGACCTTCTCATATGATATGGAATCTAAAACAGTGATGCTCACCAAAGAAACAACCAAGGAAGTATTGCCTAAACATTTCTTGAACATTAATACGTGAAAGACCGGATGGATGAATCCCAAACTCAAAGGCAATTCCAACTCATAAGCCACCTTGCCTACTTACCTCAAAAGATGATATAGACTAATATAACGGGGAATGAGATTCCCCATCTTTCCAAACCGCATCACTTCTTTCATGAGATACACCTTGAAGAACACCAAATCATCAACATCAAACTCCAAATCTCTTTGTCTTACATGCATATGACTTTTGCTGACTTTGGGAGGTCTTAGGTCTATCTTAAACACTTTTACCTTTTTTATAGAATGGTGAACCAAGTCGGGACCATACAAACTATTTTCACTATCTTCAAACAACCAGTAGGAGACCAATACCTCCTACCATACAAGGAAGTAAAAGGATCCATCCCAATACTAGTGTGATAACTATTATTATATGCAAACTCTATGAGAGTCAAATAATCAACCCAACTACCACTAAAATAGATAACACAAGATCTTAACATATCCTCTAAAGTCTATATCATCTTTTTTACCTGTCCATCTATCTGACGGTGAAAAGTGGTGCTATGGTTCACCTTAGTTCCCAAACCTTTCTAGAAGAAATACCAAAAGTGAAATGAAAAATAAGTACCTCAATTGGATATGATGGATACTGTAGAACTATATAACTTCATGATCTCCTGAATGGAGAGCTTGACATAATCCTTTACGGAATGATTTGTATTTACTGGTAGAAAATGAGTGTACTTTGTGATCTTATACATAATGACCCAAATCAAATAAAACTAATGGTGAGAAAATGGAAGAACAATAATGAAATCCATATTAATAACTTCCCATTTCCACATGGGTAACTCAATTTCTTGAAACAAACCACCAGGCCTCAAGTGCTCAACCTTCACTTGTTAACATACCATACACTTAGCCACAAAATTGGCCACATCCCTCTTCATGTTATTCCACCAATAAATCTCTTTCAAATAAAGGTACATCTTCATCGAACCAGGATAAACAATGTATCTCGATTCATGAACTTTAACCAATATCCTTTCTTGTAGCCCATCTATATCGAGAACACATAATCTAACTTGGTACTGCAAGATCCCATCACCATCAATCTCAAAAGCCATCACCTTTAGGTGCCCCATATCATCCTTGATCTACGTCAAAATAAGTTCAAAGACCTATTTCTCCTTTGCCTCAGTACCAAGATATAAATTCACCACCTTATGCTCAATCACACCACCATCCTTAGAGTCTAAGATACGAAATCCAAGACTAGCTAAATAGTGAATATCCTTCACAAAATCTTATTTCTCCTCATCAACATGAGACAAGCTCTCCATGGATAACCTACTAAGAGCATCAACAACTATATTAGCCTTACCTGGATGATAATAAAGGCTCATGTTGTAGTCTTTAAGAAACTCAAGTCATCTCTTCCACCTTAGATTTAACAACTTCTAAGTGAACGCATACTGTAAACTCTTATGGCCTAAGAAGATTTTAACATGAACCCCATATAAATATTAATATTAAATCTTCAAGGAAAGACCATGGCTAACAATTCTAAATCCTGAGTTGGATAATTCTTTTAATGAATCTTCAACTACCTAGAAGCATATTGATGAATTGTGAATTTACAACTCATTTGCACTAATAATTTAAGCACATTACCATGATTTAAATGTTTAAATAAGATGTATGTGTGATTAAATTCACTAATTTACACATTTATGGGTCATGAACTAAAACGTATTAAAAAGTAGAGAAGAAGTGCAACTTGAAGACCTGGAGCAGAAGTAAGCCCCAATTACTGCAATGGCATTCTGAGGGCCTCTATTGGGGTCATACAAGATTATTCAATGAACCGTGATTATGAGTGTTGAACGTAATATCTTGGAAAAGCATCTGTGATCATAGACTAGCGGGTTTAATGAACAAGGAAAGTACGGTAAAAAGACATAGTTGATTCCAATTACCTTATATAAGGCATAATTTTTTTTCCTCATGGCATTAGACAAGATAGGAGGATTGAAAAATTAGAAAATTAGAAAACCGTAGAATTTAGGAAAACATTTTTGTAGTTAAAATTTTAAGTTGAAATTGGTGAAATTGAAGTGTAAAGTGAAGATTTTATTTCTTCCCCATTATTATGGATGCCATGAATGAATTGTTTGGTATAGTTCATCTGTTTTATTTCATGAGTATCTAAATTTTCTATTCTTGGGATTATGTTGAATTAAGGTGCAATTGTGTTTGGAGAATGATGTGTTTGTGTAATTTTAGTTGTTGGTTATGGATTCCATTATTTCTAGGTTTACATTAGTTGGAATTTGTGGGTGAAAATCCCAACTACCCAAGATGTGTTTTTTGGGTGAAAACTCCAAACTCTTGAAAGCTCTAATCATACTTGAAACAAGGATCAGTGTGAACCTTCGGGAACCCATAGCATTATTTAAGAAGAGCTATGGGGGTAAAAGTAATAATGGAAATTATGAATATAATTGGTAAAAGTAATAATGGAAATTGTGAATATAACTTACTTTCTTTGACCATCATAGAAATAAGGGTAGATGAAGAATTGGCTATGTCTTGGGCATTTTCCTAGAAATAGGGACGTCCAAATTAAGGCTCTGGGTGGCTTGTTTTGACGCACTTGCTAGGTACTCAAAAGAATAAAGGAGTAATATTCTTGATTCCTTGTGAAAAACTAGCCTCAAGGACTTTTAGCCTAGCCACCATGTTATTAACAATTTGAATTTATACAAAACCATCATGATCCTATGCACATCTTTCCCTTAGGTAGACATAATCCCAAGACTCTACCTAAATTTGAATTCAAAGTAGTGTGTCACGTGACTTGATATTCATAACATCCTATTCCAAACCAACCCCCCCTTTTATTACTTATTTATGTATTTTACATTGTGTACACTTTGCGTATCTTTTTAGTAACCTTCACACCCATAAAACTTGAAATCAAAATCTTTCTCCTTGTGGATTCGACTTTAAAAAAAGTTGAACTATTGACAATGACCATCCTCTACCACTTTAGTTGGTATAGGTAAGCATTATCAAAGTAGTGTCATTTCCAGAGAGAAAAATCTAGATTTTGGTAGTGTGTTATTGAATATTACTTTGGGTATACTCATGGTGATTGGGATTTAATTTCCTTGTTGATTTTGATTTTTGATTAGGTAATCACTGTTTTTCCCAAACAGCTATGAGTCAAAATGGATTGGACTATCTTGGCACCGATGAGTATGAAAGTGCAATTCGTATCTCGCTACCACGGGAAATAGAGTATTTTATGTTACTAGCGTGATTCTTTAATTACTCTATTTGAAGGGCCTTTTTGGGGGTCAAGCACATAAGGACCTGAATTTTCACTTGAAGAACTTTGTAGAAGTTTGTTCCCCCTTTAATATTGTGCACATATCCTAAGAGTCCATCCGTTTGCACCTTTTCCCATTCTATTTAACAGAAAAGGCGGCGGTATTATGGCTATGTCTTTGCCCGCCGATTTCATCAACTCATGGATTAGACTTACGGAGGATTTCTTAAGGAAATACTTCCCACCATCTATGATGTTTCAATTGTGGGATGAAATTATTAATTTACGCGGATTTCATGAAGAACCGTGGCATGATGCTTTGGGAAGATTCAAGGAGATGTTCTTGAAATGTCCTTACCATGAGAAGCCGGAGAAGATGTTTCTCCAAATCTTCTATAGGGAATTGAACCAATTCAACAAAGTTATAGTAGATAAAGCATCTAGCGGATCGCTCATTAAATCGCCATATGGGGATGCATCAAATGTGTTGGGATTAAGTGGGAAGTTAGTTTAAGGATGGGATATGAAGGATCTAAAGTTACCTGTAGGGGACCCTTCTTATAATTTATGTGCCAAGATGGAAAAATTCAATAGGAGGAAGAAGATGCAAACATGACCAAGATAATGCCACACCTTCAGCTCCTAATGAACTATATAATGGGATCCCCAATTGAAAGCATAATTGTGATATATGCAATAGTGGCTAAGTCATGTGAAAACATGAAGAAAGGGATAATTGATGACAAATTGAGTGTGTCACCTACATAAATGGATGGTTTCCACCTTAGATCTCAAGGGAAAGGCAGGAATCAAGGTCAGAACCATTAAAGTCATAGCATGATTTAATGCGATCAGGAAGGGTGCATCAATAAAACTATTTTGTTTTGGATCTTAATTTGTGTTGAGGAGATCAAAAAAATGGTTCCCTAAATGTGAAGAGATTTCTCCATACTCTACCAAATGATTGAGTCCCATTTAACTGTCATTCAACAACTAGAAAAGGCAAGGTTAAATCATATATCGGTGTATCTAATGGGGTAGCAAGAGGAAAAATACTAAGTGGGATGGTGACAAAAACTATGGGCACTCAAGATGGAAAATGTCTTGGAAATATTATATATCTTTAGAACTCTGATGGAAAAGAGGAAGATAAACAAACAAAGGCAAAAAGAAAGAGGTCAAATAATGACGAGCCAAAACCAAGTGGGATTGTGTTTGAAAAGTCAAAGGTAAATGAGTGTCAAATTGTCTCTACGCCATCAAGAAATATCCCTCTGCATTTTACTAAAGGGTTCTCACAAAAAGGAGAAAATACTAATTCCAACAAGCTCTTTGATAAATTTAGTGCCCTATCTATCAATATTCCTCAAAATTGAGGCTTGGCAGGATATGCTGGGATATGCTAAATTTTTGATGGATTTAATATCTAAGAAGAGGATTGTGGGTGAAGAAATAATAGAGATAACACATAATTATAGTTCCATCATGTCAAGAACATGGGTGAAAAAGAATAACGACCCCAGTGCTTTTATAATTCCATGTATCATTGGAGTATTCAATTTCGCAAAAACATTGTGTAACCTTGGAGCAAGTGTGAATCCAATGCCATATGCCATATTATGTAAGCTTGGATTAAGAAATCCATAACCTACAACGATTAAATTGCTCATGGCCAACCATTCCATCAAGAAGTTGATTGGAGTTCTTCATAATGTATTAGTCAAAGTTGACCGGTTTATCTTCCTAGCCAATTTTGATCTTGGATTGTTCTATGGACATTGAAGTTCCTATAATTCTTGGAAGGCCGTTCTTAGCCACCGGAATAATGAGGAGGTGTATGTAAATGTGTGTATGTCCATAAAGTAACCAATGGACTTATAAGTTATCTCGATTATTAATGGGGAGGTGAAAAACCATGTTGTTGTGAGCTTGTTGGATTATCCTTTTGTAGGGTTATTATAGAATTTTGAAAGGAAGGAAGTGAAAGAATTTGATGAGGTGGTTGAATCCTTAATGGGACTTGGATCCTATACCAAAATACCGACAAAGTTGGACCTTGATCTTAAAAACCCGTGAGAGCCCTCGTGCAAAACCATCCATCCTTGAGCAACCAAAAATTGAATTAAATCCTTTGACACCCCATCTTAAATATGTTTTTTTGGGAGACGGAGATATATTACCCATCATCATTACAAGTTACCTTGAACCCTCTCAGGTGGAAACTTTGATGTTAGTGGTGAAAAAGTTCATTCTAGCCATTGGATGGACAATTATGGACATCATAGGGATAGCACCCCACTTTTGTTCCTACAAAATCAAGATAGAGCATGATCATGTACCAAGTATGGAACATCAAAGAGGGCTAAATCAATATATGCAAGCAGTGGTAAAGAAAGAGATCATAAAATAGCTTAATGCGAAAGTAATATATCATATATCAAATAACACATGGGTGATTTTGGTACAATGTGTCCCAAAGAAAGCTGGTATTGCGGTAGTTCAGAATAAAAAGAACGATCTGATCCCATCCAACCGGTCACTGGGTATGCATGGATTACCAAAAATTGAACTTGTCGATCGAAAAAGACCATTTTCCAATGCCTTTTATGGACCAAATGTTGGATATGTTGGCCGGAAAAGGATGGTGTTTCTTCTTGGATGATCTTTTAGGGTATTTATGGATGATCTTTCGGTCTTGGGGAATTCATTCGACTAATGTATTGAGCATCTAAGCAAGGTTCTTGATAGGTGTATCAAAACAAACCTTGTCCTCAATTGGAAAAATAAAATTTTATGGTCAAGGAAGGCATCATCTTGGGTCACAAAATATCAGGGAAGGGCATATAAGTATATCAAGCGAAAGTAGAGGTGCTTGCCAAATTAAACCCCTGTCCCCCCATTTGGTAAAGGTTGTTTAGAGTTTTCTTGGATATGCCAGTTTTTATCATTTCTTTATCAAGGATTTCTCCAAGATAACTCACCCAATGTGCAAACTCATTGAGAAGGAGACAAAATTTAACTTTAATGAGTCATGCTTAAAATCTTTTGAGCATCTTAAGGCATTGTTTATTTCGGCCCCTATTATTGTGGCACCGCATTGGTCATCCCCTTTTGATGTAATATGTGATGCAAGTGGCATAGATTTGGGTGCACTGCTAGATCAACGGAAGGAGAAGATCTTTAATCCTATCTATTATGCGAGCAAGACCTTAAATGAGGCTAAATTTAACTAAGCTATCACTGAAAAAGAGTTATTGGCGGTTATGTATTCTTTTGAAAAATTTTGCCCCTACTTGTTAGGAATAAAATTGTGGTGCACATGGATCATGACACCCTCAAGCACCCCATGTAAAATAAGGAATAAAATCTATTCCAAATTAGATGGAATCTACTCTTGAAAGAATTCAACTTTGAAGTAAACGATCGAAAGGGGTGTGAAAACCAATTGGCCGACCATCTCTCGACCCATAAAGGTAACCATAAAAGGCATGAAGAAATTTATATTGATGATGCTTTTTGGAAAAAACATGCTGTTGTATGATGATTATGCCAACTATGTAGCAAGTCATGTACTTCCCGAGGGGATAAGCTACCATCAAAAGTAATAGTTCTTTTTTTATGCTAAGAGTTATTTTGGGATGAACCATTCCTATTTTGGGAGTGCGCGGATGGTGTAATTAGGCGGTGTGTTATTGAAGATGGGGTGAATAATATCATTAATGTTTGCTACTCCTCGCCTTACGGTGGATAATATGGAGGAATCCAAACGCTACCAAAATCCTCTAATGTGGCTATTATTAGCCCTCCATGCATAGGGATGCCATTGAGTGGGTAAAATCATGTCACTGATGTTAAATTCAAGGTGGCATTTCAAGAAGACATGAAATGCCCCTCAATCCAAACCTCAAAGTTGAACTCTTTGATGTATGGGGAATTCACTTTATTGGCCCGTTTGTAAGTTTATTTGGAAACAAATAAATATTGTTGGTTCTTGACTATGTTTCTAAATGGGTGGAGGTCGTGGCACTTCTAAATAATGAGAGAAAAAGTGTTACCCACTTTTAAAGAAATACATCTTCACAAGGTTCTAAATGCCGCAGGATATCATTAGTGACAGATGATTATACTTTTGTAATTCGGTTTTTGAGGCCCTTTTTGATAAGTATGATGTTAAACACAAAGTGTATTCCCTATACCATCCCTAAACAAGTGGCTAAGTTAAAGTTTCACACTGGGAAATAAAAGTAATACTTGAGAAGACTGTGAATATAGGTAGAACCAATTAGGCAAGACAGCTCGATGAGGCATTATAGGCTTATAGAACGGCTTAGTAAACCCCAATTGACATGTCCCCCTACCAATTGGTGTTTGGAAAGGTATGTCATTTTCCCGTTGAACTCGAACATAAAGCCTTGTGGTCTTTAAAAAGATTGAACATGAATTGGGAAGAAGCATCCAAGGCAAGGGTCACAAAACTCCATAAGTTGGAAGATTTTCGACTTAAGGATTATGCGAGTTCTATATTGTATAAGGAGAAAATGAAGAAATGGAATGATGCTCGAATATTAAGATAGGAATTCTTTGTCGGTGAGAATGTACTCCTTCATAATTCTCGATTGAAAATCTTTGTGGGGAAGCTTCGTTCTAAATGGTTGGGGCTATTTGTGATTTCTCATGTTTATCCTAGTGGTGCAATTGAATTGGAAGATTATGAAAGAAAGAAGTTTGTAGTGAATGGACAAAGGGTAAAGCAATACAATGTGAAAGACCCCATGGTGTCCAAAATGGAGTTTGTTCGGTCCAAAGATGTTATGTGGTGAAGAAGGATAGTCCTACTGCCATGATAAATTAGTCACTTGATGGGATGAAACCCATCCTTGACTTCTTTCTTGTTTGTTTTGATGTTTTTTAGGTGTTTGACTAAAGTATAATGTCCAGAAAAATAAGGGAAAATAGAGCTGGAAAATAGCAGTTATGCTGGAAACTAAAACAGAGCAAAAATAGGGGATTTTTAGCTTTAGTTACTGCTATCACAGTCTGAGGGTTGCGATCGCGGGTAATGTGATCACAGATATCTCAGTTACGATTATGCCATTTTAAGAGAAATCTGCTTGCTGCTTAATGGAGTCCCTTCTAACCTTTGTTCTTCTTAATTTCCTGCAGTGAGGGCACTTTCGATCCCTAAGTTGGGGGTGTGTGAGACTACCCTTGTTTGCTTTGAGGGTAACTTGGGATGATCTTTTCCCTATGATGGACTGGTTGACTATATTCTTAAGGGAAAAGCATCGTGTTTGGGTTTTAGCTATGGATGCAGGGAAATTCTAAGTACCCATGGCATCAAGGTCATTATTGCAAGGGAAATTTGAGTACCTATGGCATTATGGAGTTGGAATCGCACTTATACCTATGACGAAGTCTGATGAACCATATTGTTGGCGTATGTAAAAGCCAAAATGTGAGATGAAGGTTTATGTTCATGCCATATTTAGTAAATTTTAAGTGATGCAAATGAAAAGCAAAATCCCCCCTCCATCCAAAAATTTTTTAAAAATCAAGGGTATGGACGTGATCAACCTTGTATCAATGATTTTTCTCTTTTTATGACTCCAAAAATTTTGGCATGTGAAAATTGATAGATACTCTAATTTTGTATCAAGCGGGAGGGGCAATTGAGACTCTTTGGAGAATTTGCATGCCATGTGTATTGAGCTCATTTTTTCAAATCTCATGCGTACTTGTTTCATCTAGAACTTGCCCCATTAGTCTCTCAAGGCTAATTTTGATTGTACTTGGTGGGGAGATGATCTTAGTCCATCTTTGTGACATTAGAAGTTCACTTTAGCCTAAAAAACCTACCCATGCATAGATATTATCTCTAGTCACCCACTTTAAGCCTTTAGACCTTTCTTTGGCAAACACATTGTAAGCCGTGAGCCTTTCAATCCTTATCCCATTTTGGAACCCTACCCTTCTAAACTTAAAATTATAATTTAAGGCTAAAAGCCTAAGTTAGGGGTGGTGATGATTGAAAGAGGTAACTTTGGGCCACGAATTTGTAAGTAAGTTCCTATGAGCTTAAGTATTGAGAGCGAATGAATAAGAAAAGGAAAGGATCTAACAAAGGAAAGAGAAGCAGAAAGGCTTCAAGTAAAAGAAATAAAGAAAATGGGTTAACCCAAGAAATAAAAAGTAGGCACATGTGTAAAGAGTGAAAACAAAAGAAGTGTCCCATGATCAAAAGTTGGATGGAATAGTGTGATGTAGATGTTCAAGGAGGGAATATCCATGTTGTTCCTAAAAGATATCCTACCCTACCCCAAACCTACGTTACAAGCTCAAAAATCAATTCGTGATTTCTAACCAAGTATTTTTACTGTAGTGGCAATTGAAAATAGGGGCAAGCCTATGGCATGGTACTTGTTAGCATTGAGAATTATTGAGAGAGAGAGAAAGTGTTTTACACATAAATTTCTTATTGCAAAATTAATGACTTGGTGTGTGAAATTTCCTTTCCTATGAGGAGGCATGTAAATTAGTCGAGGTGTGTGATTTTATCATTTCCCAAAAATGAGGCAAAAAGGAGTATAGTGTAGTTGAGGTCAAAGGTAAGTCATTTTTAGAGTATTAGTGATTGTTTAATGGTTTCTCTTTAATATCTGTTACATCCATGAAAAATTGCATTTTATGTTGAGGGGTGTTGTGAAAATAGTTTTATCCATGTTTGAAGAGCTAAATTGTGGTAATAACTAAGCTTGAAGTCTTTATGATAATTTGGGTCATTCAATGTGGGAATAAATATGCATAGTCTCATGGTAAGGGGTAGTGTTTCTTGAGGACAAGCAAAGCTTTAAGTTTGGGGTATTGATGAGTGGTGAATTTACCACTCATTTTCACTAAACATTCATACACATTACCATGATTTAAATGTTTAAATAAGACGTATGTATGATTAAATGCACTAATTTCCACATTCTGCAAGCATATGGGTCATGAGCTAAAAAGGAATAAAAATGAGAGAAGAAGTGCAAGTGGAAGACCTGGAGAAGAAACATGCCCCAGTTACCGCAATCGCAGTCTGAGAGCCGTGATCATAGTCAGTCAAGATAGGTGAATGAACCGCGATCGCGAGGGCTGATTACAGTCGCGGATCCATGATCACAGACAACCATTTGCGATCGTAGCCTATCGGATTTAATGAATAAGGGTAGTTTGGTCAAAAGACATAACTAATTCTATTTCCCATATATGAGGCATAATTCTTCTTCCCGCAAGGTATTAGACAAAAGTGGAGGATTGAAACATTAGAAAATTGGCAAACCCTAGATTTTGGGGAAACATTTTTGTAGTTAAATTTTTAAGTTAAAATTTGTGAAATTGAAGTGTAAAGTGAAGATTTTATTTATTTTCCATTATTATGGATGCCATTATTGAATTGTTCAGTACATTTCTTCTCTTTCATTGCATGAGTAACTAAATTCTCTATTCTTGGGATTATGTTAAGGTGCAGTTGTGTTTAGGGAATAATGTGTTTGTGTAATTTTTAGTTGTTGGTTATGGATTCCATTAATGTTAGGTTTACATTAGTTGGGGTTTGTGGGTTAAAACCCTAAATACCCAAGATGGGTTTGTTGGGAGAAAACCCCAACCTCTTGAAAGCTCTCATCATCCTTGAAAGAGGGATAAGAGTGAACCTCGGGGAACCCATAGCATCCTTGAATAAGGGCTACGGGGTCAAATCTATAGTGGTCAATCGTCAAATCCAAAGATTCCTCCTAAATTTGAATTCAAACGTAGTGTGTTGCGTGACTTGATATTGCTAACATACTATTCAAACACCCCCCCCCCCCCTTTTTTTTTTTTATGTGTTTTACATTGTGTCCACTTCGGGTATATTTTAGTAATCTTGACACCCATAGTACTTGAAATCTAAATCTTGCTCCTCATGGATTCGATCTCAACAAAAGTTGTGCTATTGACAACAACCACCCTCTACCACTTTAGATGGTATAGATAAGCATTATCACATATGAAACCACCTTGGAACTCTGTATCAACACACAACCCAGTCCCACACGAGACGCATCACAATAGACAACAAAGCCATTGGTACACTGGTTAGAGTCAAAATCAGAGCGGAAATCAACTTATCCTTTAACTCTAGAAACTACTGTCACAAGCATTCGAACACTTGAACTTTACCCTTTTCTGATTCAACCTTTTCAACAACGCAACAATAGAAGAGAAACTATTCAAAAACCTTCTATAATAACTGGTTAAACCTAAGATGTTCCATATATCTACTGTAATTATGGGTCTAGGCCACTTCTTAACTACTGCAACTTTTTGTAGATCCACCATGATCCCTTCACTTGAAATAACATGACCCAGATATGTTAAAACATTAACCCAAAGCTCACACTTTGAAAATTTTGCATACAATAGCTGATCCTTATGATTCTGCAACATTATGCAGAGGTGATTGACATGATCTGCCTTACTCTGGGAATAGACCAAAATATCATTAATAAGCACAATTACAAACAAACCAAAGAACTGGTAGAAGACTGATTCATAAGATCCATGAATCCCGCTGGGGCATTAGTCAAACTAAAGGACATCACTTAAAACTCAAAATGACCATACCGGGTTCGAAAAGCAATCTTAGGGCTATCATCATCCCTAATCTTCAGATGATAGTACCCAGATCAAAGATCACTCTTAGGAAAGTACTTAGCACCCTGAAGCTGGTCAACAAGATAATCAATCCTAGGAAGCAAACATTTGCTCTTCACGGTCACCCTATTCAATTAGTGGTTATCTACACACATACAAAGGGACCCATCCTTCTTATGCATGAAGAGAATTGGAGAACCTCAAATGAAAGGGTGGATAAAACCCTTATCTAGAAGATTTTTCAAATGCTCCTTACATTCTTTCAACTCAAGCAGAGCAATTATGTATGGAGGGATAGAGATAGGATGAGTTTACAGAAGAATATCGATACAAAAATCAATTTTATCTATTGGGAGGAACACCTAAAAGATCACCAGGAAATATCTAGAGAAATTCACAAACCACAAGGATAGATGGCAATGGAGGACCCTGGAAACTAGAGTCTTGAACATGCACTAAATGGTAGAGACACCCTTTGGAAATCAACCTACAAGATATAAGATATGAAATGAATCTTCCCTAAGGTACGAAGGAACTCCCATCCCAATCAATCGTGGGTTTATTTAGAAATTTGAAACTGACCCTTTGGAGCCGGCAATTAAGAGAGGCATAACACGAGAGAGACTGATGCATCCTAAATATCAGATCGAAGACTAACATTTCAAAATCAATCAGATCTACTAAGGTTTCCCTACCGCAAACTGATACAACACAACTCTTATAGACTTCTCTAGCAATAATAGAGTCACCAACTACTGTGGACATAGAAAAGGGTTCCAAAATACTCTCAGGACCAAAATCAAAATGAATAGCCACATAAAGGGTCACATAAGAAAGGGTAGATTTGGGATCAAGTAGATAATCTACATTATGGGAGAAGAGTTTAAGTATAACCGTAACAACACCAGGAGACGCCTCAGAATCCTGATGGGTGGTAAGATCATATAGATAATTCTGACTAGTGTTAGAGCCAAAGGTAGCCCCATTTGGTGCAGTAGTTGAAGAAGTAGCAATTGGGACCTTATTATCCCCAGTAGCAATATTGCCTGAAGGATAGTTCCTCTGAATATGGCCTGGATGGCCTCATTTAAAACACTTATTCCTCCCCTTATAACAAAATCCATGATGCATTATTCATATAATCTATAAGGAGGATTCGATGGAGCTGACTGGGCCCTACTAGCTTGTGATTGGGCACCTTGTGCCTTAAATCCGTTGTTGCTCTAGAATCGGTGATCACATGTTAACTTAGTATATGGGGCACTAGCCGTAGAATAAGAACCAGAACTCCCCCACTTCTCTTTAGACCAATGCCTAGCATCTTTACTACTATATTGTTGGCCACCACACTATTCAGAATACTAGGATTTTTACTTTGCCTCTCCCCTAATTTGATTTATTTCTTTTTTTCAACTTTTACCTACTGCATATACACCACAAGACTAGAGATATCTATGTTACTGTTTATCAAGATGTCCTTACTCTCCAACACCAAGTATCGAGACAATCATGAAGCAAACTACCTTATTTTATCTCTTATGTTGCACACTAGCTTAGGAGCATAATGACAGCTGATGAAACATTAAAGCATACTCATTCACAGTCATCTTTCCTTGCTTTAAATTCATGAACTCCTTAGCCTTTACCTCCCTTAACTCTTGAGGAATGAAGCGATCAAGAAAATCACAAGAGAAATCCTCTCATAAATGCAACTCCACACCATCTCCCTAAGACCAGTCTCACTCCTCATACCACTAATACACCACATCCTTTTACTGGTATGTAGCAAATTCTACACCCTCAAAGTCGAAGCATGCATCACATGGAAAGTCTTCTCCATCTCATGTATGAACCCTTTGGGATCTTTCTCAACTATAGAGACAGTAAGGGTTGGAGGATTAATTTTCATAAACTAGCCAACCCTAGTCATCTTAAAAAAAACTCACAGCAGCACTAGTAAGACCCAACATATGTGATTAAGATGTCAGCAACTGGGTCAATAGATGGATAGAATGATAAAACTCAACATTAGTAGCATCTCCTAGAGGTGACTGAGCAGGAGTGTTACCAGCGGGAGAAGGATTAGTAGGGACTAGTGGAACTCCAAGAGGGAAATCAGAAGCAGCGACCCTACATCAGGTTTTAACTCAATGAGTAGGATGAGCCCCGTCCACATTTTCCTCATGTAGGATAGAGGATTTTCCACGAGCATCAAATCTTTTAAGAGGCAAGATCTTAAAAGAGAACAAATGGGAATTAGAGGATATTTCAAAACCCTAGACTCTAGAACCCAAAAGTAGATCACAAAAAAGGGAAATATTTCTAAATATCTCGTATCGTCTCTCTTATAAGTGTAGCACACTACACACTCATAAAAGAGATCTACTTGACACAACTTTGTGGACACCCAATTAAACAAAACCTAGGCCTGGATACAAACTTTTTTATGACATGGACCAAGGCCTAGATGTGACGGGTATCATAAGTCCACCTAGAATCAAAGACCACCCCCTTTGCCTAATCACATAGAATATAGCACACCTAGTAGTGGCTGAAATATGAACATATAACAAGATAAAAAGATGATAAAAATCAAGGATGACTAAGAGTTTCAACATCAATCCCATCCATAGTAATATCCATAAAGCCTCTACAAATCTGAAAAATAATCTAGGTCGGGACATGCCCCCAATTCTGACAATGATAATGATAATGTTAATGTGAACTCTTCAATTCTAGTTTATTAAAGGTAACAATTAAATAACCAAGTCCTTCAGAGAATAGAATCTCACTACTTTATCACAAACGACTAACGAACTGAGCATATCCACCTAACATTGTGTAGGAAAAGTAGAAGTATCTCTAATACCTAAATTGCATGTGGATATAATATCTAAACACGGTTAGTGGTTTGAGAACTCGCATAAAACTCAAGGATAAGGGAAACTAAAATGGAAACTCATATCTATTTCAAACACATTGTAGATTTTCACATACATACACGTACACACACACATATATAATAGATGTTGGGGTAAAGAACAAGGTTTAGCATGATAGTAAAATATTATCCTGGATTATAAAGCTTAATCGTCATAAATAGGCTCCAATAGGCTATATGGATTCGGCTCTATACTAAAAGGGCCCTAGAGCGTGTTAGCCATACAAACTGGAAGTATTAAGGAAGACCAGGGAACGCCTCGACTATACTTCAATCAAAGATAAAATTATATATCAATAGTGAGAAAAATTTACACAGCTATCATAACCAAACTTCATGTAGGCAATCATGAGTTTCCATTAAGCCCAATTTATATCAAGTTTCTCATAAACCATATATTAACCAATGAATCAACCGTTAAGACACACTATAGGTAACGTTACACCCTTACACTTGCAAGCTTATCTCTACGTCATAACAATCACATTTACTTGAAGGAATGCCTTGACCCCCTTTGTTCATATAATCAAATCATAGCAAATAATGCCTTCAAAATTCATGTTCATTGTTTAACCATTTATACAACACAATAATATAGGTGGGTAAGTCAAACCAAGTGATAATTTCATAATTCAAAACCATTTACGCAAGTGGGTTGAGGGAATACAGTTACTCAATAGCAATTTTATGTTTAAAACATCAATTTAGGGGAAAACTGCAACCCCCATTCTAAATCCAACATCCATGCACTGACAACGTCCAAGCTTACACGCACTTGTATGAGGTCTATAAAGTGGTAAATTGGCCTTTAAGAAAGCTGAGTATCAATCCCACAAGGACTTGATCCAGCAATGATTCAATTCTAGTCCACAATTAAGATTCAATTGGTGCAAGAATAACCAAAAGAGAGTTTTGAAATTGTAATTTACAAGTAAAGTAAATAGTGCATAAATTAAAGTTATTGAAACAAGCAATGTATTTAAGCCCAGGGTTAAAGTTCTTTAAACA
Organism: Capsicum annuum; assembly: GCF_002878395.1. Classification (NCBI taxonomy): domain Eukaryota; kingdom Viridiplantae; phylum Streptophyta; class Magnoliopsida; order Solanales; family Solanaceae; genus Capsicum; species Capsicum annuum. The sequence continues at coordinate 116,840,974 of NC_061121.1, forward strand.
ATCATACTATGTTACTGAATTTCATTTGTTAACTTGCTTAAATTAGTTGTTGATTCGTAGGGTTAATTGTATGATCATGGTCTCCCGAACTCTAACAGTTTACCAAACTTGAACCTTACAACTGCATTGTTGAATGGGGATGTAATAATCCAATTAGTTTTTTAAGCTATCATCCTATGTTTCAATCATGTAAGGCATCTAAGTACATCCCTCTCCTAGACACTAATCCAAATTCCTTATTTTATAATGAAATAAGAACCATACTTTGTTCACCTCCATGATCTATCTCCCTATTCCCTCTCTCGAGATTAAAAGGTTGACAATTGATGTATTTTATGGGTGATCCATCCATCCTGCTTTAGGGCCCTGCTCCAGCCAGAGCACCACGGGTTTTTCTACATACCCTCTTTGGAAATTGCTTCCAAAATTTGACTAAGTGTTGAGTGCTCCTCCGTTTATCCATGCCTTGTGGTCTTGTTTTCCTTTAATTTAAAGCTTATTCAACACAAAAATATCATCATATTCAGCTTAAAAATATTTCTAAATAATCACACACCATAAATTAGAGACAATCATAAAACAATATCCTCAACGCTGAATCAAAAACCAAAGCTAAGATAAGGCTAGTTCATGTTAATCTTTACTTATCATTCTGACTTTAGACATGACTCACTTGAACCTTGTACCTTACATATAAGTTGTTCCACATAATATTACACCTTCAAACCAGAAGAAACTCATATAAAACACTAGAATCCATCGAAACCAACTAGACACACACCTAGCTCAAGCTATTAATGCTAGTTTCCACGATTGAACCCTAGATGATCTATTTAAGTACAAACTTGTTTGGAATTCACTTTAAATATTTTAATCACTTAATTTAACACTTAGATACATATTTATCTCATTATCAACTTATATAGAATAAGAATCATCCTTAAAATAAGGCTAAAAAAACTAGAATAGTGACACCAGAATGCATAATTACACCCAACATCACCACCCCATACTTAAAGCCTTGTTCATCCTCGAACAAATCTTAAATATAAGCATCAGCAACTAAGGAGACTCTATACTTCTATTATGCGCAAGACATTCAAGTTAGCACTACAATGATTACACAGAATTTAAGTTTCTACCCTAAATATGTTATATACACAATTGATAGCTCATGAACACTACTTCAAAACATCCTAGGCACAAAAATTCACTCATCTAGTTGGAAAACTCATGCTTATTATTTAATAAAGGACATCACACAAATCACCTATATTCATCAAACATGTTCCCCTCATAATAAGATAGTTACCCACAATTACTCACAGTGATGCAAATTATAACACCATAGGCACAATAATCAAGTTACGCTCACTCTCACAAGGAATTCACAAGTTACGCCTAATGAACCATAGGATTTCCCTTATTGTAGTGCTCCACTAATATTAGAATGATTAACTTAGGATCAATTAGGTCTTTTTCGGGATGTAATGTAGGCTAATGGATAAGTAGGAACTATTTTGGAACAATAGTGACAATTTTCCCTAAGCGCTTTAATACATTATTTTTTTCAATTAAAACTAATCTCCAACAACCACATTACACCATTTTGGCCTACCCATATCTTTTGTTTTCACCACATCTCATTAATCTTATTCACATAAACTATGGTGGGAGTATTTTATGCATAACTCATTCAATTTGAATAAATTTTAAATCTTTTATTTACTCAATTCCCAAACACATAATGTAATTATTTTAAGCACCAATAATTATCTCTTTTGGGGCTTCAATTTCACCTTTTTCTTCTTAAATTTCACACACTTTACTTAATTTTTCATTAAAGATCCTAGGAGTTTTGGATCAAATTATGGTCTATCAAAGAAGGGTATTAGGCTTCAATGAGGTTGCCAAAGGAAAAAGCTAAAATCTCAATAGGGCTTACTAGGATTATGCTCAAGGATAGGTTAAAAAAAAGGTACAAAACAAGGCTATCAAAGAAATGCCTATATCATCTCCTAAACCGACACTCCTTATTTCACTTTATACACTCACCTAGAATGTTCTAGACGTCATATCCAACAAAGAATATACAAATACCTCACACGCACATAGTACATGCTTGAATCACATAGTATCATCATAGACTCTCAACTAACAATAACATGAATTTAACTTTAAGACAAAAAGTACCAGATTCACCAACTTGAGCCTAGGCATCTCAAAAGTAGTAATTCACATAATCAACATGATTTTTCCAACAAAATTCTTGCACCATGTAATTAAAAAAAAGAACCAACAAGAATATCTTACACAAAATTTTGTAAATTGAGCCCAAAATTAGGAATTTTCTCACCCCCACACTTAAAAATATACTTTATCCCTAAATTAAACTTAAAAGTAAGAGATTGAAATACTTCCTGAGTCCTCTAGGCCTAGCTAGTAGCATTACTTGCACTAATGGTATCCGCGAGACCCCACACTCAATTTTTTCCATGCTCCTTAGCTTAAGTTTCTGGTACTCAGACTTCCCATCAACCTGTGACTCAATCAAAACCAAAAACTATATGAAAAAAAAAACTAAAAACTAAAAAAAATATACCTACTTAACTTTGGTTGCTTCCCAAGAAGCACTTGATTTAGTGTCGCGGCACGACCCAACTAAAGACTTACCCAATCTATTTCCTTCTTTTTCTCATACTTGGTCTCCATTTTCTCATTCTTTTCACCCCTCTAGGGTGTGAACTCTCAAAGGTGCCTGATTTTTCAACTTTAGCCTTCTCAGCCTCATCAATTTGCATTATGTTAGGCTGTCCTAGTAGTGACTTAGGCAACTCAATAAGGTAGTTCTAAGAGGTTCTTGGTGGATTAACAACCCGACACTCATCCCCTTCAATTACAGAAATTATGTACTAGTCCTTATAGTGGGATAGTGTGTCACTACCAGAAATTACCCCTATGACAACGGTTCAAATTTTACTGATATAGGTATAAAAACCATTGCCATAGAGCTACTGCAATGACATTTGGAGTTGGGATGAGTGTCGGGTTGTATATGTCGGAGTTGGGATAGGCCTATTGCAATGACATTTGGAACGGTTGCAGTAATCGTTGCAATAGGTGTACCTATTGCAACAGTTTTTTCTACACCTATTGCAACAGTTTAAAATATCTATTACAATGGTTATTTACCATTGCAATAGAATCTATTGCTTCTTCGTCATTGCAATAGATTTTATTGCAACGGTTCTTCACCGTTGCAATAGACTTTTTTGCAATGGCTATGAGGCGTTACAATAGATTCTATTGCAATGATGCAGAACCATTGCAATAGACTCTCTTGCAATGGTGAAGAATCATTGTAATAGATTCTATTACAACGACAAAAGGCATTGCAGCAGCCCTATTGGAATAATTATTGATCATTTGCAATGGTTTTTCTCTACCTATTGCAATGGTTTTTAACAGCTATTGCAATAATTTTTGAATCTTTTCGAATATTTTTTTGCCATATATTACTGCAGCTAGTTTAAATACCAATTCATATATATAGAGATAGAACTATATTAATACACACACATACACACACACACATATATATACACATCACAACAAAATCTTCCATTAATAATTCAAATTAAAATATCCAACAAACTAGTAATCTAAATCCAAAAAAACAATATTAAAGTCAAACCGTCATAAGTTTTCCCATAAAGAATCAAGTTTGAGTGGCAATAAGTTTCACAAAATTATCTATCAATAATTCAAAAATTTTCTCAAGGTCAATTTCTTCATCACTTTCTTTATCTCCTCATTCATTTTGAACATCTATAAAAAGAGAAAAAATAATCTCAATTAGTGCTTAATGACAACATATTTACTTTTTAATAACATAAAAGAACACCTATAAATAGAGCATAAACTTGAAAAATGCTACCAAATCTTGGTTGATTCACACTAGAATTTTTCTTTATTTAAAATGATATAGAAAATCTATTTCAAGAGTTGTTGAGAAAAAAATGCCATGCTCTTAATCATGATATACAGAACTTGGGTAATTGTTTATGAAAAAAATGGCACTATTAGTAAGAGATGACTAAGCTTAAATCTCTTCTGGTTCAGTCACTTTATCTCTAGTAACATCGTAACAACATTCCTATAAGTAGTTTAAGTACTCAACATATATTTGTCGCCTTAATCATTTAATTTGCAGTGGTGTGCTATTACTAGGTGGGGGTGTCTATACCTTTCTTGACAATCTTTTTCTAGTGATGGCTATGTAGCCTCATCAACTATTCACATAGCAACAATTGGAATGGGGATGAACTATTTTCTCATTATTGTTTAAGTTGCTTATGCTCAGACAATCACCAGATAGTTACATGGATCAAAGCTCCGAACTAGTGAGCAAGATAACGTACGGTGTGTTCATAGCATTTTCTTTCCTACAACAGTTCGTATAAGGTTAAACATGTGATTGATACCATACTGGATATATCTCAAACTTGAAATAAGAAAAACTTGAATTATGTATTTATGAGAATGTAACATCCATGACACCACTTGTGTAAATAGATCGCTTCCTAAGTGTAACACTCATAACCTTCACAGGCTCCAACTACCAATATCCAACTAAGAGAACTAACAGCTCCTTTATAAAGGCTCCATTTATGTAGAAAACTAACAACTCTAAGCTCCATCAGGCTACCACCAGTGCTACTACTAAGAGAAAACTAACAGGTCCGTATTAATCTTGAAGGATTGTTTTACAAGCTAACTTCAACATTCACAAATTATACACTGGATGTCTTATCAGTTTGGTCCTAACCATGTCCAACTAATGGAAAGACTACACCTATACCTAAATAAGCAATCTAATAGCCTAGAAACACTTATCTTAGGAAAAAAGATAGAAAGACTAAGGAATAATCACTATAGTGTATAGAAAATTAAAGGATGGAGGAAAAAATTGTACTCAATCTTGGACTCTCCACAAGTGAGATCAATGACTATGCATAGTTTCACAAAAAAACTAAAAACTGTAGAAACCCATCCATTTTTTCTACATTTCAATTAAAATCATACACCTAATAATATAGAGTAATTAATGTAACAGTTAAGAGCTAGGTTAAGATATATCCTTAAACTAGAAACATTAATATTGTCCTTTTTCATATCAGCTTTTGCTCACCCTTCACCCCTTAATACATGAACCATACATAGTATAAGACTGATTGTAAAATCATGGCTGTTGGACCAGAGAGAGGGTATTTTAGAAGGAAAATTGGAAACTTATACAACATAGTCAAACTATGTTACTCGGACTCTTAAAAATTGTAGCAGCACTGATGTTACATCCTCTAAAAATGTACTTCTTTAAAGGACCCAACACACATCAAGTCGTATGTTTGAAGAGTCCGAGTAACATAGTAGTAAAATATATGGCATCACAACAATGACGAGAAGAAGAAAAAAGGGCGAGAAGAAGAAGAAAAAAAAGACACCTTCATTGTTACTCCCAATAAATGTATAATTGATTTGTTGAATAGCATCCTCTTCCCTTGAAGAATGAGCATTGAATCTTAGCATATTAGGATCAAGTGTTAATCCTGGATTTTAACGTAGCAATTTTGCAATGATGTTCATTGTAACATCTCATTCAATGGCATCTCTTTGAGCCTGCATTCTTTGTTGTATCCTTTCTTCTAGTTCATCCATTCTTTTTTCCACCAATTCATCCATAGCAATATTTGAAGCGGGCCCAGAATTATTCATTTTTTGTTTAAAAAGAGACTTGGCTACCCCATGTCTGTATAGTCTTACTCGACCTGGATGATCACGACTTATAACTGTTGCGACATCAACTGATTGACTAGCATCTTTACTTTGTTGAGTTTCTACTCTCTCCATTTTAACCTACAAGTCAGATCCAAAACAAGCAAGTAAATTGAGTTGATTTAATATTTAATATAGAACAAATGATCTTGATCAATTTTGAATTGGAAAATTTCATACTATTTGATTTGTAATATTTTCATATGAATCCTTGTACCCTCGTCCACATTTCCTTCTTCTAGTATCCATAAAGAATTCTTTGTTTGACACAGCACCAAAATTTTCCTTCTTTTTTTCCTAGTTACACATAAGTCGACATAAAAAAAAATTTAGGTCAACAAGTAACAAATATACAAGAACACCAAATTTTTTTTTATGTCGACTTTAGGTCAACAAGTAACAAATATACAAGAACACCAAATCTCACGGATTAGACCAAAACTTGTTTTGCCAACAGTATGAGGATACTTCCACATTTTCTGATTCTGTTTGTTAGCATTGGACTTATCCTATATGACAATTGGTAGAGATCAATTTTAAAAAACAAATTAAAGTAGTGATTATGGAACAAAATAATAAATGTACATATTCATATCATACCTTAGCTTCTTTTGAGTTCCAATATTGAAGCAAATTTGCAAAGACAGGCTCAAGAACAGTTTTAGGCCTCTTTGCCATTAAATTTCATCATTAGGGTAGGCATAACATTGTTCTTGCTTAAACCTGAAATTGTACCCTCTAAAAGCAGAACCAATTGCATTCATAACCCATTTTTTTCCATTTTTGGGAATGTCATATTTCTCCTGTAATTTTGTGCAATTTGATTAATGCAAAAACTGTGAAATGATTTGAACTACAAATTAAAATAGTGATAACTTTCAACCTGGATATAGCTCCACATATCATCGTGTGTCTTTAATTTTTTCTAGCTAAGATTAAGAGGACAAAACGTCCCATTCCTTGCCAATGTGCCAAGAAAACTGCAAAACTCGATGACCACTTCTTTAGCAGGACCAAAATGTTGATTCAACTCATTTAGCACTATTAGTTGACGATCTGTTCTTCCATGTACTTCTGCCATTTATGTAGCACCTCTTTTTCTTTTGTTAATTGAAGGGCCTACAATAATATAAACAACAAAATTACTAAAAGGCAAATAAATTTTGAAATAGTATGAACTAAAATTTATGTATTCTTTCCTTCTCCAGATTGTTCATTTGCTTCAAAATTATGAAGTTTTGACTGATGTTGTTGCACTTGTTCGAGTGATAGTTGTGATGTACGAGTGGTGTAATATGATAATTCTTAGCGTACTTGCTCCTCTACTAGTGCTACAGGTAAGATAGGATCCTGAATCAACTGTTGCACTTGTTCTTGTACTTGGGATCTAACTAAAACGTCATTTGACTTCTCCTTCTACTTTTGATGATTTGCCTTTGCATTTATGTAGCCTGTATTCTTTTTCTTTTTCTTATTCTGTTCTAGTATTTGTTTGTTTCGTAATGCTGCTAGTGATCTAGTTGAAAAAAAGCTCTTAACTTTCTGGTGTTTCATGATTGTTCAACTCTAATCTGCAAGTTCAAAAATGTAACATAGGCAACCATTAATGAACAATATTTTTTATTTTCTTTTGGACAAAACATGCTAACAGAACATACTAATACTTTTATTAGTATGCAATTTATAATAAAGATACAACAATCTATAATAAGAAAATATCATCTTGGAAGACAGAGAAGTAGGAGTAGTACTCCAATAAGCTTGGAAGACATGTTGAGCATACTACTGAAAGTATTAGCATACCACTGAAAGTATTAGTATTAGACATGTTAAGCATACTACTAAAAGTACTAGCATACTACTGAAAGTATTAGTATTAGACATATTGATCATACTTTCTGTAAAATGCTAACAATAAAGAAACAACAATTTGCAATAAGAAAAAATCATCTTTGAAGACAGAGAACTAGGAGTAGTACTCCAAGAAGCAGAAACAATTGAGCAGAAAAGAAAAATATGGAGAACCAATATTTTTTCCCTCAAGGGTTTAATCCTATGTTCTTTAACATCCTAAACCCATCTACAGTAGTTTTACTTCAAGCTGCGTGCAACTGACCAAAACAAGAAAGCTCAAAACTGAAATTGACATGCCTCTTTTCAAATAACCTGGCAGAATATTCGGATACTAATACTTTTGAGTTCAGGACAAGTACATAGGATGGAAAAATGAGAAGCACAATATATTTTTGGACCATCTTGATGCATCATTTGTAAAGCAGTAACACAGATCCATGGCTTTGCGTGCAGGATCTATTGAAGTGAACCAGAGCTAGGGAAATTTTTTAGAACAGTTATCTTCACATGTCAACAAAGCTTCAGAGCAGGTAACGAGACAAAAATGTAGGTTGATCATCTAAATGAGTGTATCCGTGTATATATGTATGCATATATTTAGCATTGCCCAATTTAGTAGATGTAAAAATTTATGTTGTTTTGGAAATATCTTAATAGATCATCATTTTACATACCATTAAGCAAATACTTGAATGGAAAAAAATTACTAGTTCTCCATACTTAGAAAATTATATCTTAAACAATCATCATTTTTCTTCGTTGCTACAAAATTAGTAAAATTCAACCACTACTACACTTATACCTTCTACCTCACTCTGACTAGGATGTTTGGTTGTTCCCCCAGCACACTTTAGAACATATAGAGAACAAATACTATGGGCAGGTATGAGACATTACCTGCTTTATCATTTTAATCATATGTAGTAAACCAAAGACATTTCCCAATTTTACAAAGAGTAGATACAGAAGTAGCCTAAAGCTTTAGGCAAAGAGTCCCTAGATGTATATTTGAGTAAATTCCTTAAAATGTCACTGAACTTTTACAAACATCCCACTAATGTCACTTATGATTTTTTTTGAACAATAATATCACTGAACTCTATAATAATTCCAAAGAACAAAAAACTAACAGAAATGTTATAAACTTAACAGAATAACCCATTTGATTATATTTGACCCAATACTTAATTATCTATGACCCATGACCTATTTTACCCCACCTTTAGATTAAAAGAAACCTTTTTTTTCTTTATTCCATCATTAGAAGACCATATGTTTCCAAAAAAAAGAACTACATTTATTGTAGCTTTCTGGTTCATGCAAACATCTATACCATACTTGTTAAAGCTACCTCTCTTGACTATTTTATATGAATAAACTGGGATATCCTCCTTCGGAGTTTCTAACGAGACTATTCAAGTACCTATTTCATAGAAATGTGCCAAAATTGTAAAACAGAGATAGGAGAGTAGTCACTTTATTTTTTTGCTATATGTATCATTTATTGTTATTTACCAAAACATTAGGAGTATGAGCTCATAGAAAGATAGCCTAGTCAGATAGTTTCCTATAGAAAAATACACACAGTCGTTCGATCAACAAAGTCTGCAATAGAAAAATTAAACCATTAAGTCCAAGTATAGAAGCAAAACAGAGGAATAAAGAAGCAAAACAGAG
>NC_061121.1:116853339-116898058 GCF_002878395.1 Capsicum annuum
AAGGTGTGAGGCTCCATTATTCTGCTATAATTTAGTAATTAAATATACAAATACATACGTTTGGAAATTCAAATATAAGCCTCAAAATTCACTTTGAAACATAAGAAACATACAAAATCCAACCCAACAAAGAATCTTTAGTAATCAGAATAGATAGTGCTGAATACTTAAAATTGATACAAACACAACAAATTTCTAGATCTTGACTCCATTACAACATAAAACAAATGGAATCATAGGGATTTAATTCTCCTTTTTGTTAGCACATGAAGATAAAGCTTACTATAAGGATTTAGCACCAAGATCTGTTGTAAATCGAAGTAGTGGTCTGAGTGACGATTGGAGCTGAGGTCGGAGCAGCAGTCTAAGTGACAATCGGAGCTGAAGTGGCCCATTGGAGTGGTAATCAGAGTAGCAGTGTCCCTTCAAAGTGATAATCAAAGCAGTAGTGGGCTGTCAGAGTGACAATCAGAGCAACAATGGTCCTTCCGAGCACCAGTCGAAGAGCACAGTGGCAGTACAAGTGCTAATGCTAAAGTTTGTCGACTGATGGTAAAGTGAATGTGAAAGTTATTTTTGTATATTTTTTTTAGTTTTTATTATATATTTTATAAAGTTTTGGCAGATTATATGGAAAAATAGAGAGGGAAACAATAACCGTTGCAATAGATTTTTGTATCCAAAAACACGTTGCCATAGGTGACTCTACGGCAACGGTTCGTGAAACCATTGCTATAAGATATCCTAAATCAATGGTTATAGAACTACTAGAATAATTTTTTTTGCAATAGTTCCAACTGTTCTAATAGACCATCTATCACAACATTTTTAAAACCGTGGCAAAAATTTCGTTGCAATAGGGGTAATTTCTAGTAGTGTGCTAAGTGGCTTATAAACCTTAAATACAGCCTCTTCATCCTCCAACCTCATATTGAGCATACCCTCTCTTACATAAATCAATTCTACTACCATTGCTAAGAATGAACGCCCCAAGATGATTAGTATTGTTCATCTGCCTCAAAATATTGAACAATAAAGTAAGCAGGAATAAAAATTTACCAAACATTATGAGAATATCCTCAATAATTCTATCGGGATAGGCAATTGACCCATCTTCCCACTACAGTCGCAAAAAGGTAGGTCTAGGCTTTCCCAAGCCCAATGTGTCGAACAAGGATAAGGGCATCACATTGATGCTTGCCCCTAAATCACTCAAGGTGTGGTCAACCTCGCTACTCCCAATTTGGATAGAGATAGTAAACTTCCCTGAATTATTAAATTTTAGGGGGATTTTTTGTATCACCAACAAACTACACTCCTCAATGAGTGTTCTTGCCTCCACACTCATCAATTTTACCATATTAGCAACAACGTCCCTCATGTACTTAGTATACTTTGGCATACCCTACAAATTATCTAACAAAGGTAAGTTAATGTGAAACTCTCTAAACGTCTTAAAGAAGTTCTTAAACATTACTTCCTCTTTTGCCTTCATATACTTTTATGGAAAGGGGAGTGGAGACATCTTCTTCTCCTCTTCAATAGCTTTTTCTTTTTAGTACTCAAACTTCCTTGATTTTTAGAAACTTTTTTGAATACCTATTGGGGAGTCAAATTTGCATCAACCTCCTTATTTACCTTAAGAGGTTCTCTGTGAAGCACTCTACCACTACTCATGGTTATTGCCATAACTTGCTTAGGATTTTCTGTATCTTCAAGTAATCCACATTGAGGCCTAGTATTCAGTGCCTGTTGTAACAGGACCAATTACAACACTTTTTGTGGCATCTTGATGATTTTTTATTTCTACCTAGTCACTTTTCATGTCTTCAGCCATTTATGCTTTACCATCCATAATCTTTTTCGTCAATTCTTCCAGGTTGCTATTTTATTGATTTTATGGAGCATGTGGTTGCTGAATTTGTTGTTGTTGTGTGTTCCATGGCTATGTTTTCCACTTCATGTTGTAGGCATTACCATAATTTGGCCTTTGAGCATTGCCCACAAATATTACTGAATCCAGATTGGAAGCACACATAGTTGCTAAATGACCTCCATTACCACAAACTTCACACCAACTTTTAGTTTGTTTGATTGCATTTACTATGGCTGCAGGTTGTGCTACTCCCAACTTCATACTGCTAATTTGATTTTGCAATACAGAGGTCTGAGTAGATATGGTAGTGAATTGATCAACCTCTAATACACCTGTAATTCTTTTTGTAGTGCTTCTCAAGTATTAATGCCACTCAAGATTTCCTTGGGCTATGGATTTCAATAAAGTGTACAGCTCATCAAATGTCATCTTAAGAGCTTGACTACCTGCAGCTAAATCTAGCAAAAAATTTTGTATTATGATCAAGAGCCTCTACAAAAGTATGAGCAAGTACCTCATTGGACTATTAATGGTGTGGACAGTCCCGAAGAAGTGCCTTGAAGCGCTCTCAAGTATGATAAAGATTTGTTTCTGGCTTCTGCTTGAAGCATACAATCTCAATGCGAAGTCTCACAGTCTTACCATATAAGAAGAACCGAATAAGGAATTATTTGGCCATGTCATCCTATGATGTGATTGAATTTGCTGGTTCCGCATTGAACCACTATTTTGCTTCCCTAATCAGTGAAAATGGGATCAGTTCCATCCTCACATAATATGCATTCACACCCATAGGAATTAATGTGTCACTGATTTCCAAAAAAATTTGCAAGTGGACCTATGGATCTTTATGTGAAAGCCCTGTGAATTGTCCAATGCTAATTAGAATTTGTACCATATTCCTTTTCTGCTCGAAATTGCCTCCAGTTGTCGGCTTCTGAAATGGAGAGGTTAAATTGGTTGGAAGTGGGATTGCCACTTCTTTGACTATCTTGCGGGCTTCTTGTTCATCAGCCATGATGGAAGGATTCGCTTGGTCTTTTGGGATTTATGGAATTTGGGGGAGAATGATTGCTTCTCTCTTACGTTGATGGAAAAGTTGCTCAGGTTCGGAGCTTGGTTCAACCAAGTCCTGATCCCTTGCTAGCTTATTACTTTGTAAAGTTATTTCCTGCAAAAATAGAACCAAGACTAAGTGTAAAAACACCAAAGAAATCTAAAAGTAAAACTAAAAATAAAACAGTTGCCAAATTGTAAGTCCCCAGTAATGGCGCCAAAATCTTGACAGCTCCCAAGCACACACACAAGTGTACGTGGCCTATCAAGTAGTAAAGTTGCCTTTAAAAGCCTAGTATCAATCCCACAGGGACTTGATCCAACGACGATTCAATTCTAGTCCACAATTCTGATTCAATTGGTGCAAGAGTAACTAAAAGAGTGTTTTTAAATTGTAATTTGCAAGTAAATAGTGAGTGAATTAAAGTTATTGAAACAATCAATATATTAAAGCTAGGGTTAAAGAACTTCAAACAATAATACTATGTTATTGAATTTCATTCGTTAACTTGCTTATCTTGGTTGTTGATTCGTAGGGTTAATTGCATGATCATGGTCTCCCAACCTTTAACCGTTTACCTAACTTTAACCTTACAACTACATCATTGAGCGGGGATGTAATAATCCAATTAGGTTTTTTAAGCTATCATCCTACTTTTAAATTAAGTAAGGCATCTAAGTACATCCCTTTCCTAGACACTAATCCAAATTCCTTATTTTATAAAGAAATAATAACCATATTTTGTTCATCTCCATGTTCTATCTCCCTATTCCCTCTCCCGAGATCAAAAGGTTGACAATTCGTGTATTTTCCTTGTGATCAATACATCAAATAGTTAAATCAAAGATTAACAAAAAACCTATAATGATAGGCAAAATTAAACGAACATAATTCAAAACAATCGTACTCATGTTCTTGGCATCAACCCTGGATAGGAGGTTTCTAGCAACTCCTAGTCATAATCATAATCCAAAATCTTGAATGCATGATATAATCTTAAAAAAAGCTAAATAAATAATGTAAAACCTAATAAAATATGTAATAAATGCTCCTTCATGTTCCAAGACATCCAAAGTTAATTAAAAATGTGTACAATGATGTATTTATAGCACAAAGGCTAGCCAAACCCGTGTAGGAGTAGGATCTGACCAAGAATTGAGCAGTGGAGTGGAGGGGGCGCCACCCTGGGTAGAGCACTGCTCCAGCGAAGGCTGAGCCTATATTAGAGCGCTGCTCCAGCCAAGGCTGAGCCTGCTTTAGAGCACCGCTCCAGCCAGGGCACCGTGGGCTTATCTACATGCCCTCTCTGGAAGTTGCTTCCAAAATTTTGACTATGTTTTGAGTGCTCCTCCGTTTATCCATGCCTTGTGGTGGTGTTTCCCTTTAATTTCCAGCTTATTCCACATAAAAATATCATAATATTCAGATCAAAAATCTTCCTACATAATTACAAACCACAAATTGGAGACAATCATAATACAATATCCTCAACGTTGAATCAAAAACCAAAGCTAAGACAACGCTAGTGCATGTTAATCATTACTTATCGTTTGACTTTAGACTTGACTTGAACCTTGTACCTTACAAACAAGTTGTTCCACATAATATTACACATTCAAAGCATAAGGAACTCACTTAACACACTAGAATCCATACAAAACCAACTAGACACATACCTATCTCAAGCTAGTAATTGAACTCTAAATGGCCCATTTAAGTACAAACTTGTTTGAAATTCACTTTGAACATTGTAATCATGTACTTTAACACTTAGATGCACATTTATATCATTATCAACCCATACAGCATAAGAATCATCCTGAAAACATGGCAAAAAAGACTATAAAACTAACACTAGAATGCATAAATATACCAAATATCATGCACCCCATTAGTTCAAAACGTTTAATTAAAACCATGAACAACTAATAAAAATCATGGGAAAGCAATTCAAAGATAAATTATTACAAAACCCTCAACAACATCAAAACCCACATTAAAATCCATACAATTAAATCATGTAAAACACATGTTTTTTATAAAATAAGACTTGAGAAGAGTAGCATGCCTGATAACAAAGATTTATGGAGAGAAATAAACTCTTAAGGCCTTAGATGACCAACTTATTTGAAACCCTAAGTAACTTGACCTTGGAGAATTTAGAGAGTTTGAGAGAGTACTTTTAGTGTTGAAGTGTTCAAAATAACATTCCAAGGGTGTTTTATGGTTGTGGGTATTAAGTTAGTTAAGAGGGAAATGTTCAAAGTGCCCATAACTTTAAAGGTGGAAAATTATCGCAAGTGACTACCGGTTACTATAAGACTCATATGACTCACTACGGCTCATCACCATGAGTCGTAGTATCGACAGCAGATAAAGACCCTACTTTGGTAACCTACGACTCGTAGGGTCCAAGTCATAGATAAGACATAATACTTTGGGAATCCTGCTGATTTGGCTATGGATGGGACTATACGACTCGTTTTGAGTCTTTAGAACTCATAACCTCTTAGTGATAGCCATAAAAGAAAATCCAGGCCAACATACTTGATAGGCTATGATTGGGTCCACAAGACCCGTAATGAGATGTAACGGCTCGTTAGGAGAGTTGTAGTTAGGGGAGTGAGCTTAAAAATTGCAAAATTCTCAAGAACCAAAATCTGGGGTGTTACATTCTCCCCCTTTAGGATCATTTGTCCCTGAATGATGAGATAAGTCATTTTTAGCACGATTTAACACAGAAAACATCCACACTTACCTTTAATAAAGATAAAAAATAAGAAATCGAGGAAATCACAAATTTCATTAACAAAATCAAAAAGCAAAGATGTTAAGGAATACGCATGCCTCACGCACTATTACCCAACTCGTGAAACAAGAATAGATGTTGGGACTTTATGTCATCTTCAGCTTCCTAAGTAGCTTTTTCACACTTTTGATTCCTCCATTAAACCTTAACCAAAGCCACATCCATGCTACCAGTCCATGGACTTGCCGATCAAAAATATCAATTGGGACCTCCTCATATGATTTGGAATTTGAAGCACCAACGCTCTCTAAAGAAACAACTAAGGAAGGATTACCCACATATTTTTTCAACATTGAAATATGAAAGACAAGATGGATGAATCCCAAAATCAATGGATATACCAAATCCTAAGACACCTTGTCTCTTCACCTCCAAATGCAATATGGACCAACATAACGGGGTCTGAGGTTCCCCTTCTTTCCAAACACAATCACTCTCTTCATGACAGACACCTTCAAGAACACCAAATCATCTATATCAAACTCCAAATCCCTTCACCTTACATCCACTTGAAACTTTTAGGGGCTTTGGGTGATCTTAATCAAATCCCATATCACTTGCACCTTTTCCATAGCCTGGGGAACCAAGTCAAGACCATACAACCTATTCTCGTCAACCTCGAACCACGTAATAGGAGATCTACACTTCCTACCATATAATTCCTCAAAAAAAGCCATCCTCCTACTATATAATACCTCAAAAAGAGCCATCCCAATACTATTGTAATAACTATTGTTATACACAAACTCTATTAGAGTCAAATGATCAACCCAACTACCACCAAAATTGATCACACAAGATCTTAGCATATCCTCCAAAGTCTATATCGTTCTCTCTTCTTGTCCATCCATTTGAGGGTGGAATGTAGTGCTAAGGTTAACTTTAGTTCCCAAACTACAATTGAAGGAATGCAAAAAGTGAGATAAAAACTGAGTACCTCGATTGGATAAGATGGAAACTAGAGCTCCATGCAACTTTACCATCTCATAAATGAAGAGCTTATCATAATCCTCTATTTAATATTAATATTTACTAGTAGGAAATGAGCGTACTTAGTCATCCTATCCATAATGACCCAAATCGAATTAAACTGATGGCGAGACCGTGAAAGGCTAATAACAAAATCCATATTAATCACTTCCCATTTCCACTTGGGCAACTCAATTTCTTAAGACAAACCACCAGGCCTCAAGTGCTCAACCTTCACTTGTTGACACGTCATGTACTTAGACACAAAATTAGCCAAATCCCTCTTCATGTTATTCTACCAATAGATATCTTTAAAATCAAGGTACAAAATTGTCCAACTAGGATGAATAATGTACCTCGACTTATGAGCTTCAGTCAAGATCCTCTGCTGCAACCCATCTACATCGGGAACACATAATCAACCTCAGTACCACAAGACTCCATCACCATCACTCTAAAAATCCATCACCTTCTGCTGATAATAGCCTAAAGAAAGTCTAAAACACGAAATGGACACTAAAGGAACAAAATCAGCAAGTTCAGAAAGAGAAAATAACACACTAGAAGAAGATGAAGAAGAAGAATTGCATGAAATTAAAGATAGAGAGAGACCCTTACTTCCACTAGATGATTAATAAAAGAAGATGTATCAAATCTCCAATCACACCTCACAAATGAAATTTCAAACCACTCTCTTAGTTTCACAAAGGGAGTCACCTCCCCAAGCACCAGCCTTTCTTGCCAATTTGTCAACATAAGTGAAATCCATCACTTAGTGTAAACCCTAATTTCAGATTCTCTCTCTAAGAGAGGAAGAAAACTACAACTAAAGAGTATCTCTCAATAATTTCATCAAAGTCTAATGAAAAGAGAAGTAAAATGGTCTATTTATACTATTACATGTCAAATGACAAAAATGCCCTTAATGAGGGCTTAGAAATGGGCGCCAATAGAGTGTATATTTGGAGTGCCAAATGTCTTCATTGTCCTTCACTTGAGGCACCTATGAAGTGTATAAGTTCCCCTCCTTCCTTCTCTTGACCAAGGCTTCAAAATACTCCAAAGTATTCAATTGCTTGCCAATTCCGAAGCCTTAACTCTTAGACAATACCTTGTGCTCTTGATGCTCATTGTTCTTGTATCATCCTATCCATCTGGAAGGAATTTGTCCTCAAATTTAGATCTTTCAAAGAAACCAAAGGGAGAGCAAAACAAACACAAAATCCTCTTGGTAGGAGGATTAGTATTAGTACCACACTTATATCATCAACCCATGGTTTCTCACACTTGACATACATCTACATATCCTTGGTTTTTGACATAAAAAGCTTGGTATAAAGTATACCAAAGACATGAATAGCATCAATACAAAAAATAAGTGAGTACGACCAGCAACTATAATCTTCACATCTCTAGAATATTCTGGAGTCAAAGAGAGATAGTAAGCAAGGGCCTAGGCCATGGTGAAGCATCCCTTTCACTAGATTATTACGCCAAAAGGGGTACATATTTGAAATACAACCAGCAGTCCCTTATTTTGTCCATAAAAAAATTAGTATGTGCAACATAAACATCAAGGGAAAACAAGCACAAGCCAAAATAATCCCGTCCCCGCCCCACTAGAACACCAGGATCAAATGGGTGAAGTGGCCAAAGGAATAAACCGAAACTACTCATTCCATCTACTAGGGTATCACACTCGCCCCAAGCATTTGCTCTTACTGGAAAACTAGCACACAAGGATAAGGACTTATGACCAAGTAGGCCTCCCTTAGCAACATACACATCATCATCTGTAATCTCTCCATACACATGATCACCATTACAAGAATGAGCATCAACTTGAATATCTTTAATCTCATTACTCACATAATCAAGTAGTGAACCACCCTTAAAAACAAATTGAGCATTACGCAAATAATAGTACTACCAATGAAAGATTCATGCTTCTCTACACTAGGGAAACCCGAATTCACATCACCTTGGCTACTAATATCCACATCACAACATTTTAGACTTGAGTGAGTGTAGAGGGTACCAATTTTACCTTGGGTTGTACTATGGCAGCCCACTTACCTCGAACTTTCGGCCAAGAGTGCACTTGGAAAACCAACATGTTCGGGAGGGACTTCTTTTGGATTCTCCCTTGAAATTATATCTTCTTGTACCTGGACATATGAAGAATCAATGCTAGGCAAAATGCTAGCATTTGGGTTAGTGATTATCAAGGATTCTTTGTAGACAAGATCCATAATCAAGAATTCTTTTTCTTTCCAACTTCACTACCCATGGTTTTCTTTTCCCTTTCCTTCTTTTCTTCACTCTTCTTGTATATTAACATCAAGTTTCTCTCATTCTTGAGGCTTGGCCTCAATCTCTTTGGTTTCTAACTTATAGAGAGGAGTCATTAGATTTTGTGAATTATAGGATCTTTGGACTTGAGGTGTTTGGAATTGTAGAGATTTTGATGGACATAGTCTATCAACCCTCGCTCTAATTCTAATCATGTCACCTCTCATTGAATCCATATCACTCCTTATAGAATCATTTCCGCTCTTTATTTTTCGACTCAAGACCTTCATTTGGGCCATCAAAGCTCCCATAACATCATTTCCCAAAGGTTGGGAAGTAGTACCTTCGGTTTCCATGGAAAATGTACCTACGAAGTACAAAAAACAGCAACCAAAATAACCTAAAAAATGAGCAAACGAGTTAGTTCAAGAGCCTCACTTCACTCACACTCAACCTCACCTCACACTTGGCTTCAAAAGTGTTGGAGAACCGGCAATACTTGGCAAGTTACTTGAGAGGTGAGAAGCTTTGAATCGGAATGGATCTTCGTTTTAAACGACTCAAAATAAGTGATGCACGAACTTGAACCAACAAAAATACTACAACTTGAAAACGAGAAAAGCACACAAAAATCAAAGACGCGAAACAACAGACTCTAATCTAATCAACTAACTAGTAGGTAATTACTAGCTTACTAATTAGTAATAGAATCAACACAAAAGCAACTAGAAATAACAAATAGAAACTAGGAAATCTAATTTTAGAACTCAATTTGGCCAATTAGCTAGTGATGATGTGGCAGCTTGTGATTGGACGTTGAGTTTTCAAATTTTTCAACCCTAATTCTCAAGTCTCGGCCTAGAACCCCTTTGGTGAAGAAGAATTTCGTTTATGAGGGAAAAATGAAGGCTTGAAAGCCTTTTTGGAGCTTCAAATGAATTCAAAAACAAATAGTCCCGCCCTTTGTATTTGGAATGTACTTGATATTGTACTTTATTATTCCTTTGTCTCTTCTTTCTTTGGATAACAATGAATATGCCAAGGAATATTCTTTCACAAACACAAAGTACACTCTCTTTCTTCGCCTTTTTTGGATCAAACACACTCTTTGAATATTCTTTCTTAGCAAGACTTGATGAACATGGAAGAACAAGATGAATATTTAAGAGTTGACCAGAGTTTGACCCCTAACCAAATGAACTCCAAATCAGATTTTTTTTTGTAGATCTAGGTTCCTTAGGCCAATGTGAGCTCAAATAACAATAAATCACAACCAACCAACATCCAAAACACAAAAACCACTCGGATCTAGCTTCTTGAAGCTTCAAAATGCCATAACCATGGTGGATCTAGCTCAAAATCAACCAAACTTCACTCTAAAAGTATATCTAAACTTCCAAGTGCTAGGGAACAAGAATCTAGAACTTGAAACCAACAAAACAACACAAAAACATGTAGATCTAAGATCTAAAATTCTGTCAAAACACAAAAACGTGAAACATCTATTTATATTTTTTTTCTTGACTTTTGACTCTTTTTTTATGAGATTTTCTATATAAGAACACTAAAACCAAGATTTAGGGATGTTGGAACAACCCTAACCAAGGCTTTGATACCAAATGATAGCCTAAAGAAAGGCTAAAACACGAAATGGACATTAAAGGTACAAAAATCAGCAAGTTCACAAAGAGAAAACAACACACTAGAAGGAGATGAAGAAGAAGAATTGCATGAAATTAAACATAGAGAGAGACCCTTACTTCCACTAGATGATTAACAAAAGGAGATGTATCAAATCTCCAATCACACCTCACAAATGAAAGTTCAAACCACTCTCTTAGGTAGAAACAAAGGGAGTCACCTTCCCCAAGCACCAGCCTTTCTTGCCAATTTGTCAACATAAGTGAAATCCATCACTTAGTGTAAACCCTAATTTCAGATTCTCTCTCTAAAAGAGGAAGAAAACTACAACTAAAAAGTATCTCTCAATAATTTCATCAAAGTATAATGAAAAGAGAAGTAAAATGGTATATTTATACTATTACATGCCAAATGACAAAAATGCCCTTAATAAGGGCATAGAAATGGGCGCCTATGGAGTGTATATTTGGAGTGTAAAATGTCTTCATTGTCCTTCACTTGAGGCGCCTATGAAGTGTATAAGTTCCCCTTCTTTCTTCTGTTGACCAAGGCTTCAAAATACTCCAAAAGTCTTCAATTGCTTGCCAATTTTGAAGCCTTAACTCTTAGATAATACCTTGTGCTCTTGATGCTCATTGTGCTTGTATCCGATGACCTATATCATCCTTTATCTACATCACAAAAGGGTCCAAGACCTATTTCTCCTTCATCTCAGCACCAAGAAATAACTTCACCACCTCTTGCACAATTAGACCACCATTCTTAGAGTCCAAGAGATGAACTCTAAGATTAGATAAATGATGAATATCCTTCACCAAAGCTCTCTTCTCTGTAATAACTTGTGGTAATCTTTCCATGGATAACCTGCTAAGAGAATGACTAACCATATTAGCCTTACCTAGATGATAATGACGACTCATGTCATAGTCCTTGAGAAACACAAACCATCTCCTCTACCTCAAATTCAACTCTTTCTTATTAAACACATACTACAAAATCTTATGGTCTTAGAAGATGTCAACATGAACCCCATACAAATATTGACGCCTAGTATTCAAAGCAAAAACAACAAACCAAAATTCCAATTTATGAGGGATAATTCTTCTCATGCATCTTCAACTTTCTAGAAACATATGCAACCACCTTGTCATGCAACATAAACACACAACCCAGTCCCGCACAAGTCACATCACAATAGATAACAAAACAATCAGTATGATCGGGTAGAGTCAAAATCCGTGTCAAAATTAATTATCCTTCAACTTTACGAAACTACCCTCACAAGCATCAAACTACATGAACTTTACCTTTTCTGAGTCACCTAGTCAATAAAGTAGCAATAGAAGAGAAAATTTTCACAAACCTTCTATAATAACCAGCTAAACCCAAGAAGCTCTGAATATCGGTTAGAGTCATGGGTCTAAGCCACTTCTTAACCATAATAACTTTTTGTGGATCCACCATGATCCCTTCACTAGAAATAACATAACCCAGATAGGTCACAACATCTAACCAAAGCTCACACTTAGAGAATTTTGCATTCAATCACTAATTCTTAAGGGTTTGCAACACAATGCGGAGATGATTGTCATGATCTGCCTCACTCTTAGAATACACCAAAATATCATCAACAAACACAATTATGAACCAATCTAAGAACTAACAAAACACCCAGTTCATACAATCCATGAATTCTGTCGGGGCATAAGTAAAACCAAAGAAAATTACAAAAAACTAAAAATGACTATATCAGGTTTGGAAAGAAGTCTTAGGGATATCAACCTCACTTATATTCAACTAATGGTACCCAGACTGAAAATCAATCTTAAAAAAGTACTTAGCATCCTGAAGCTGGTCAAAGAGATCATCAGTCCTAGAAAGAGGGCCCTTATTCTTCACGGTCGCCCTATTTAATTGGCACTAATCTATACACATCCGTAGAGACCCATCTTTTATATAGACGAAGAGAATCAGAGCACCCTAAGGAAAAATACTAGGGTGAATAAAACCCTTATCAAGAAGATATTTCAACTGCTTCTTAGGTTCTTTAAACTAAGTTGTAGCCATTTTTAGGGAGAGATAGAGATAGAATAAGTGTTCAGAAGAAGATCAATAACAAAACAAAATTCCCTATCGAAAGGAACACCAGGAAGATCTTCAGGAAATACCTTGAGAAAATCACAGACCACAAGGACAAATTGCAAAGAACGACCCTCAAAACTAGAGTTTATAACATGAACTAAATGGTGGAGACACCTCTTGGAAATCAATCTCCAAGCTCTAATATACGTAATGAATCTTCCCTAAGGCTCTAAGGAACTCTCTTACCATTCAATCATAGGTTCACTCAGAAATTGGACACTAGCCCTATGGGTCTGATAATCAACAGAGGTATAGCATAGTACAACTAATCCATCCCTAAGATCACATTAAAGTCTAACATTTCCACTTAATCAGATCCACCAAGGTCTCCTTACCACAGATTGATACCACACAACCCCTAGACACTCTTTTCGCCATAATACAGTCACCCGCCGTGGTAGACATAAAGAATAAATTAGGAATACTCTAAGGGAAAAACCAACATAAATAGCCATATGAGGGGTCACATAAGAAATGGTAAATCTAGGATAAAGCCAATAATATACATCACATAAGAAAAGTTTTAGCACACTAGTAACAATATCAAGAGATGCCTCAGAATCCTAATGGGAGCGAGAGCATATAGACAGTTCCAACCAATATCAAAGCCAAAAGTCAAATCCTTTGGAGCAGGATCTTAAGAAGTAGCAATCGAGACCTTAGTAGCCTTAGTAGTAATATCATCTGAAGGACAATTCCTCTAAATATGGACAGGCTTGACGCATCTAAAATCTAAAATAGTTATTCTTCCCCTTATAACAAAACTCACTATGCAACTGTCCACAGAATCTATAAGAAGAAAGTGATAGATCTAACTAGGCCCTACTAGCCTGATATTAGGCTTCTTGTTCCTTATACCCATTGTTGCTTCGGAAGCGATGATTACTGGATGGCTTAGGATATGAGGCATGAGCCGTAGAATAAGTATCAGAACTCCCATACTTTTTCTTAGACCACTACCTGCCATCTTTACCATTATTCTCAACATGCTCAAAATAGTTGGACCTTTTAATTTCCCTCTTCCCAAATTTGGCTTATTTCTTCTTTTTATATTCCATCGATTGTATATATACCACAACCTAATGATATCCATGTCACTATTTACCAAGGTGGCCTTGAACTCAAACACCAAATCCTAAGATAAGTACGAAGTAAACTTCCCTCATCTTACCCCACATGCTATACACTGGCTTAGGAGAAAAATAGGACTACTAATGAAACTTTAAAGCATACTACTTTAAAGTTATATTTCTTTGCTTCAAATTCATAAACTCCTCAACTTTCCCCTCCCTCAACTCCTGAGAAAAGAAGTAGAAAAGAAAATCAACAGAGAAATCCTCCCATAAAGCAAAATCCATATCATATCCCCTAAAATGGTCTCATTCCTCAAATAACTGATATGCCACATCTTTCAGCAGGTCTACAGCGAATTCCACACCCTCAGAGTTAGAAGTATACATCAAATAGAAAATCTTCTGAGTCCTATTTATGAACCCTTGAGAATCTTCATCAACCTTAGAGCCAGTAAGGTCAGACGATTAAGCCTCATAAATTGGCCAACCCTAGTGGCCTCAGAAAACTCATTGAAACACCAGTAGGACCTAACTGACGTGATTGAGATGTCACTATTGGGTCAACTAATGTATAGAATAGCGAAACTCAGTATTAGTAATATCTCAAAAAGGTAACTAAGTAGGAGTATCACTAGTGAGGATCGGTAGAACTCCACGAGGGCAATTAGAAGTAGTGACCCTAAACCAAGTCTGAACTCCATGATTAGGATGAGCCCCATCCATATTGTCCTCAAGTGGGAAAGACTCATCTATGAGCATTAGAACTTTTAGGAGGCATGATCTGAAAACCAAACAAATAGGAATTAAAGGATATTTCAATACCCTAAATATCTTGTAGCCTCTCTTATCAGTGTGGCGCGCTATGTACCCATAAAAGAGACTCTACTTGACATAGCTTTGTGGATACCTTATGGCACCAAACCTAGATTCTGATTCAAAATTTTTCATGACCTAAACCAGGGCCTGACTATGAGGGGTATCTCAAGTTCACCGAGAATCAAAGACCACGCCCTTTTTCTAACCACATAGAATATAGAAAACTAAGAAGCGGTTGAAATCTGAACATCTAACAAGATAGAAATATGATAAAAATCAAGGATAACTTTGAGTGTCAATATAAATACCCAACTACAATAATATCCATAAAGCCTTTATAAATTCATAAGACATTCTAGATAGGGATATGCACCCAATTCTGACAATGGCAATAATAATGTTAATGTGAACTCTTCAATTCTTGTCTATGAAAGAAAACTGATGAAATGACCAAGTATTTCAGAGAATGCAAGATCACAACATCCCCACCAAGAACTGACGAATCAAGCAGATCCACCTAATACCGCACAAGAAAAGTAGAAGTATTTTTGGTACCTATATTGCATGGGGATATAACGTCTAATATAGTTAATAGGTTGAGCACTAGCATGTAACTCAAGGATAGGGAAAAATATAGTGCCAATTCATATCCATTTCAAAACCACTGCACTTTTTCACATACATGCATACATATATATATATATATAACAGATGCTGGGGTAAGGAACATGGTTTAGCATTATAGTAAAACATTATCCTATACTATCTGGCTCAATTGTCATAAACCGTTACCTATGAGCTATATGGGTTTAGCTCTCCCTGCTGAAAGGGCTTCAGTGTGTGTTAGTCATATGAACTAGAGCTATCAAGGAAGACCATGGAATACCATAACCCCATGTCAATCCAAGATACAATGAATATCAGTAGTTTGAACTGTGCACACAATCATCAATACTAAACCTCATGTTGCCTAACACGAGTTTCCAGTATAAGTCATCCAAAACCTATACCTTTACGGCTTAGCTACATAACCCCTATTAATCCAAATTTAAAAAATATTTTGCATAACCCATTTCTTAAACAATGAATCAACTATTAGGCACACTATGTGTATTGGCATACCCTTATACGTAAAGATTATCTTTATACCATAACAATCACATTAACTTTGGGGAATGCCTTGACCCATTTTGTTTATTAAATCAAATCATATCTAATAAGGCCTTTAAAATCCATGTTCATTGTTTAACCATTTATGCTATGTGATAATATAGGTGGGTAAGTTAAACCAAGTGACATTGGCACAATTTAAAACCATTTACATAAGTGGATTGAGGGTATACAGTTATTCAAAACCAATTCCATGTTCAAAATATCAATATGACAGAAAACCATAATCCCCTATCAAAATCCCATACCCATTCACCGTATTAGCTCAAAACATTTGATTAAAACCAAGAACAACTCATACAAATCATGGGAAAGAAATTCAAAGATCAATCATTCCAAAATCCTTAACCACATCAACACCCTCATTCAAAGCCATACAATTAAACCATGTAAAACTTATGATTTTCATAAAATAAGAATTGGGGAAGAGTAACATGTATGAAATACAAAGATTTATGGAGGGAACTCAACTCTTAAGCCCTTAGATGACCAACTTCCTTGAATCCCAAAGTATATTGGCCTTGGAGAATTAAGAGATTTGGAGAGAGTTTTTTGACTGTTAGAGTGTTGAAAATAACATCCCAAGGGTATTTTATGGCCGTGGGTATTAAGTGATGGAAGAGATAAATGTCCAAAGTACCCTCAACATAAAAGCTAGAAAATTATTGCATGTGACTACAGGTCACTCTACGACTCGTAAGGACTTACTAAGCCTCGTCACCCCGAGTCATAGTCTGGACAGTAAATGAAGGACCCTAAACTGGTAACCCTATGACTCTCACCCTAGGACACGTTAAGCTACCATACGACTCATAGCGTCCAAGTCATAGTCAAGACAAAATACTTTTGTCATCATGCTAGTTTGGCTACGGATGGGACTATATGACCGTTTTAAGTCTTTATGACTCGTAACCTCTTAGTCATAGCCATAACAAGAACTTTTAGCCAACATATTGGTCAGGCTATGATTCAGTCCATAAGACTCGTAATGACACATAATGACTCATTAAGAGAGTCGTAGTGAGGGAACAAAATTTGGGGTGTTACATTCTCCCCCCTTAAGATCATTAATCCCCGAATGATGAGAAAAGACAATTATTGGATGAGTTAACATATAAAACATCCACACTTACCTTTAACAAAGACAAAAAACAAGATATAGAGGAAATTACAGTTTTCTTTAATAAAGTCAGAAAATAAAGATGTTGATGAATACATATACCTCACACACGATTACCCAAAGTGGGAAACGAGAATGGATATTGGGACTTTGTGTCTTTTTCAGATTCCCAATTAGCTTTTTCATACTTTTGGTTCCTTAATATAACCTTTACCAAAGCCACATCCTTTGCTCTCAACCGACGGACATGCCGATCCAAAATCTCAACGAAGACCTTCTTATTTGATAAACTATCCAAAACACCAATGTTCTCAAAAGAAAAAACCAAGGAGGGACCGCTCACATAATTCTTCAACATTGACACATGAAAGACTGAATGTATAGATCCCAAACTCAAAGGTAATTCTAACTCATGAGACACTTTGCCCACTCACCTCAAAATACGATATAGACCAACATAATGAGACTAAACTTTCTACTCTTTCAAAAACAAATCAGTCTCTCCATGGGAGACACCTTTAAGAACACCAAATCATCAACATCAAACTCCAAATATGTTTGACTTACATCCATAAAGGACTTTTCGCATCTTTTGGTAGTCCTAATCCTCAACCGAATTGCCTTTACCTTTTCAATATCCCGGTGAACCATGTCGAAAACATTAAACCTATTCTCACCAACCTCAAACTACTGAATAGGAGACCTAAACCTCTAACCATACAAGGCCTCAAAAGATCCATCAAAATACTAGAGTGATAACTATTGTTATACGCAAACTCTATAAGAGTCAAATGATCAAACAAACTACTACCAAAATTAATCACACAAGATCTTGGCATATCCTCCAAAGATTGTATCATCCCCTTCGTCTATCAATCTATCTGAGGGTGAAAAGTGGTGCTAAGTTTCACCGTAGTCCCCAAACCTCTCTTGAAGGAATGCCGAAAGTGAGATAAAAATTGAGTAACTTGATCAGATATGATAGAAACTAGAGAACCATGAAACTTCACAATCTCCTAAAGGAAAAGCTTACAATAATCTTATATTGAATAATTAGTCTTTACTAGTTGAAAATGAGCGAGTTTGATCATCCTATCCATAATGACCCAAATCAATTTAAACTGATGGCGGGATAGCGAAAGACCAATAACTTAATCTATATTAATAACATCCTATTTCAAAAAGGGAAACTTAATTTCTTAATACAAACCACTAAGCCTTAATCTCTAAACAATCACTTTTGACATACCATGCATTTAGCCACTATATTTGACACATTTTTCTTCGTGTTATTCCACCAAAATAGCTCTTTCAAAGCAAGGTACATATTCGTAGAACCAGGTTGAACAATATATATCAACTTATGAGCTTTAGCCTAGATCCTTTTTTGCAGTGATCTACATTGGGAATAAATAGTCTACCTTGGTATTGCAAAATACCATCACCACTAATCTCAAAAGGTATCACTTTCTGGTTACCCATATCATCTTTGGTCTGCACCAAAATAGGGTCCAAGACTTATTTCTCATTCACTTCAGCCCTAAAAGAGATAACTTAACCACCTCTTGCATAAACACACCACTATCTCCAGAGTCTAAGAGATGAACTTTAAGATTAGACAAATAGGTAAAATCCTTAATCAAAATTGCTTTACCTCATTAATATAAGACTACATCCCCATAGATAACCTACTAAAAGCATCAGCAACTACATTAACCTTTCCTGGATGATAATAAAGACTCATGTCGTAGTCTTTGAGAAACTCAAGCCATCTCTTATGCTTGATATTCCACTCATTCTGAGTGAACACCTACTATAATATCTTATTATATGAGAAGATGTCATCATAAACCCCATACAAATATTGACACCAAATATTCAATGCAAGGAACCCCAATTTGAGGAGAGGTCCTGGGCTTTTTTTATGAAGGTTAAGCAAGAGAAGACATCAGTACTGCCTAAGTATGAGAAGGGTACCACCACTCATACAAAGCTGATGGAGGTAACACAATCTGAGGAGAGAACAACACAAATGCCTCAAAATACATAGTAGGAACCCATACCCATATATTTCCCAGATGCACTTCCCAAGGAGGGACATCTGAGGTGGTGTGTGTAAGAAATTCAACACATTAAGAATCTTGGCCGCATTGTCTTAGAGCTAGGTAGGCCTACAGATGTATCTATGAGGAGTAAAGGATCGACTTATCGAGGCTTTGGAGATTACTATAGTTGAGGGAAGAATTTGACATATATCAACTTGGTTAGATGACTAGGACACTCAATTCTTATATCCCAGCTATGGTGCATGAGTTTTATGCATATTATAGAGCCAACGTAGTCCTTCCTATGTGCCATAATCTAGGATTTATTAGATTTTCCCAATAGCCATAACTTTATCACACTCTAGTTAGAGGGGTCAGAGTTAGTGTCAGAGAGGAGAGGAGACTATCAACTAAGTCATATTTAGAGCAAATTGTATTACACTCATAACTATAGAAAAGTTCAACCATAGATTAAGGATTGCATGGGATTGCTATATAATGTGGGATGTTGAGTACAGGGCTGAGAGGCTTGAGATGGCTTGGTGGATAGCCAGTTATATTTCACCACAGGGTGAGGAGGCCCCATGGATTGAGAGGCCAGGTGTGATCAAGAAGGGCCTATTAACACTAGAGGCCAGATTTTGGTGGTTACTGGTTTGTTACAGCCTGATTCCTATGGCTTCAGTTAATACATTAATGTGGGAAGGAGCTGCATTGGTTGCTTTTTTTATGGTTGGTTATGATATTGATTTTTCTGCCATCCTCAAGCATGACTTACACAAGATAGCTTTTAGAAAGCTAACTAACCTGCCATTTCCTTGTATGATCTATATGCTATGTGATGAGGCACTTATACCTGAGTTACTAGGTATTGACGAAAGGGTGACTGTTACTGCTACTGTGCAGATGAGGAACCTAAAGGGATTGAAAATTTTAGGAATTTCTAAGAGACCTAGACAGCAGGCAGCAGAACCATATGCCTAGACTGAGGGCCTAAAAATTTCTGCGGTACCTAATAAGGCACATAGAGATGATATGGGTATTGGTATAGCTATAAAGATAGGGGAGCAGAGTGGTGCTCCAAATTCTTGTACTCAGGGCACGAGAACATAATCCACTTCTTATTTAACCTTGGTTTCAACCTCAGGGCTAATTAGTGCATCTACAGATCCTGCTTACCCATCCACTACAGCTCCTACAACAGGTATGATTATTGTATCCAATAACTTTTTGCAAAGCCTAATGGATAGCCAGAGAACTAAAGCTGCTCAATTGAAGGTTGTCGAGACTGAGATAACTACACTCTTTGGGCAAATGAGATCAAGTGTTAGGACTAAATTTGAGCAGGTTAAGGCTAGATTAGAAACTACTGAGAGAGCCACACTATTACAGTTATGTGTCAACTTTCAAACACGGATTGATGAGCTAGAGATATGGCTTACATCTAGATATACAGAGGTAGGTGTGTTAGATTTGATTCATATAAGGGAAGATTTTAATATCATACGTGCATAGGTATGCTCTCTTGCAGAGAGCCATGTAGTAGCTACTCCCTCTATGATACCCCCTATTGTCTAGATATGACATTTGCGTATATTGAGATAATTTAACTTTTTCACGGAGGATAATAAGGAGGTCCCAACATTTGTGACATGACCCAAACAAGGCCCTTGTTGTATGGGCATTCAAAGTCTAACTGAGACTAGAGGCCACCCTCGTTACCCAACTAAACCAACCTACACATATCCCGAGCCAGATAAATTTTGAACATATAATCAGATATCATTATTGTAAAATCCAAGACTCTAGGATAGGTGTATGAACCTGACCACCTAAATGAGCCCCAACTATCCAATACCAACTAATAACAACTACCAAACCAAACTATATTCTAAAACCATAACCATATGAGTTCCGTAATAATTATGTATAATTCCAAAATAAAATAAGATTAAATAGTGAGAAATTTTTTCCAACAATATCAACCCTAATTCCAATGCCAACACTAAAGTGATACGACAAAATTACAACTCTCATTAGAAAGTGTAAGCGGTCATTGTCAAATATAGAATCCAATTAGGTTGGGTGTTGAATCCCACAGGAAATACTTTGCTCAATAAGTATTGTGGTTGTTATTAGACTGTTGATCAAGGGTTCCAGAATAAAGTGGGGGTTTTGATTTATAAACTATATTCAAATGTTAGTCATAGAAAGTAATACAAATGTTGATTGTATTGCAAATAGTAATTCAGTATGAGTTGTCAAACTAGAGTTATGGTTACCAAGATGCTTAAGCAGCTAGGGTTGTGAACTATTTTGATTTCCCAGTGAACAATTCTAATTGCAAGAGTAATTGAATTCTATGGTTTACCCATTAGTTTCTCAACCTAAATGAGTAGCTTATCCCTTAATTCTTTTAAACTTAAGGAAAATATTATCTATTTAACTATATGATCACATGGGTTGATATAGTTAAGGCATCTACCCTCTATCCACAGGTTAAAGCCTTTAGATTTATGAAAACCTTATCATAACAAACAATTTTCTATCCGAACAAGTGATGTTCTTGGGCTCACTTTTCAAGTTTGCAACTAAGAAAAGTCATTAAAGTAAAGAAGGGTTTATGCAATATCAATTAATCATGGGAATCTACTAGATTCACAAACCTCAATTAGCTATTTACATCAGGGCTCCCATAACTATAGTTATGGGAGCTTAGCCAAACTTCTACATCATAGAAAGAGAAGAAATCATTGTGTTATTCATAAATTAATTCAAAATTTACTTACAAAAGTCACAATTGTTATTCTTTAATATTCAATGGAGAAAATGATAATGGAATCTAGATCCACAATTCTAGAATGAATCTCAGAGAAAAACTACATACAATATGTTTCAAGTATGGAAACTCTAATAAAAGATAAAAGATGAAAGATAAAACCTAAAATTGGATATTTATATGTTCCTAGCCAAAAATGATTTCAAAATAGCAATTATAAAAACCGCGTCCAAAGTGATGGCCAAAGTGGTAGTCCATCAGAATTTTTACGGTCCACCATATTAGTCGTCGTTGATGATCCTTGAAAGTCAAGTTCTGCTTAGCACTGATGGACAAAGTGGTGGTCCATCGCAAGACTGACGGTTCACTATATGATCCATTGTTTATGATCCTAGAGAGGCAGGTTTAGCTTAGCATTGATGGCCAAGTGGTGGTCCATCGTAAGAATGATGGTCCATCATATAGGCCATCGCTTATGATCCTAGAGAGGCAGGTTCTTCTTAGAACTGATGGCCAAAGTAGTGGTACATCGCAAGACTAGTGATCCACCATATGAGCCGTCGCTGGATGTTTCGGGATACTATGTTCTGCTTAGCAATGATGGCTAAAGTGGTGGTCCATCACAAGAATGGTGGTCCACCACATGGGCCATCACTGAGTTTTCTGAAATCATGGGTTCTGTTTGGGCCTAACAGTTAAGTTGGTGGTCCATCACCAGACTGGTGGTCCACTATTTTGACCATTAGAAGTGTTTTTCTGCTAATCTTTTGAGTTTTTTCCTTCAACAAGCTCCTTACCCTGAAACACTAAATCCCAGAATAAAATGCAACCTTGGTTTCTTGAAAACATGCAATTTTTCCAAGAAAAAGATGCAAAATATTTCGTTAAAAGCCAAAACATCAACACCCTCAACTTAAGATAATTGTTTGTCCACAAGCAACTCAGCACTAAATTGCAAATATGAACAATAAAATGATGGGAATTTACTACTGAACTAGTATTCACACAACCATTCACTTGTCATCCAAATCATATGGTTTAACAGGTCAGAGTCCATAATCGGTATTGTTTCAAATTCAATTCATCTACACAACATAGATACAAGAATCTACAGAGATTAGCTGTCCTCACAATCAAGGAAATCCACCACTCATTATATTTTGTGGACACAGATCAAAACTCTCTCACTCATCAAAGAAGTTACAAACATAATGCATACACCCATAAGCTTGACTTTATCATTAAACGCTCCTTTATAGCTGAGTTCCAAGATCAAGCGGGTCTATTCTAGGCTAGTAATAAGGTATCAGGTTAGGTCAGGAAGGAATTTTTGGCAAAAGTGACTAAATAATAGGCTTTAACTCTCTTTTCCTTTGAATTTTTCCTACCAAGGCCGTTGCTTTGCTAGCTTACTTACCCTTTTCTCGCTCATTCATGATTCACCATAATAAACCCCTTTTTTCTCTTTATATATATATATATATACACACACAAGAATCATCTACCCTCAACTTAGGCTGATGCAATAAGTCAAGGTGTACATTGTCTTGAATAGACCAAGGCCAAATGCTCCAATTCAAATTCTAGACCAACTTTCCATTAGATGGTTAACAGTCGTACAATAGACACCCTCAACTTAGCTATTTTACCTAAGTGTAGGTACACATTGCCCACTATTAGGCCAGGGCCAGAGCTAGGTGTCCACAGCTTAAAGAGAGTTAACTAGAATGCTTGGTGTTAAAGAAAAATTAACAAAGGCTCAAAAAAGGATTCAAAAATGGAAAATTATTTTTGGTAGGGTCAA
Source organism: Capsicum annuum (assembly GCF_002878395.1). NCBI lineage: Eukaryota > Viridiplantae > Streptophyta > Magnoliopsida > Solanales > Solanaceae > Capsicum > Capsicum annuum. Next base: position 116,876,933 of record NC_061121.1, read on the forward strand.
TTACTTTGGCTAAGTGGACTAAAAGCACAAGGTGGCTTGTCATCCCTTCTTATCTCATCAGCTACAGAACATCATCAATTAAACCAGGCAAATCTAGGTACTATACTATGCAAGAACTAATACAAATACTCGCACACAAAGCGGCAACTGAGTCAAACTCATTCTACTATTCATAAGATTTCCATCACATGTCATGTGTATTTACTGGTTAATGTCATCTATAGGTTCACTAACATTTGACCACATATCCTAGGAGACAAAAATAAACAGTCATATAGAAATAGTCATACCTTGATGCCAACATCATTCATCATCCATATTCACAACAAGATACTAACACAAACAACTCTTTTATTTCATGGACCAACATTAATAGGAAACTTTTAAAAAAAAAGAAAAAATGTGAACCTAAAGTTAAACCTAGAAAAGAAAACTACAACTACGAACTTAACATGATCCTAGATATTCCGATTCTCCTAGATAGCACATGGTAGGTTCAAGAATTCTAGCAACACAACCCCCCATGGTACAAGTACACCACCCTCTACAGAAAAATATTTGCATTATTCTCAAAGCATTAAATTAAAGTACAAAGGAGTAGGTATACTTGTTTTGCCTCTTATTCATCTAAGGAATCTATGAAGTGTGGTAAGGCTCCTACGTCCTCACCTGGTGCAATGTTGGCCCCTTTGGTGGTAGGGGAATTTTAAACCTCACCCTCCAGAATCAGAGGAATCATTTCTCAGACTGATCCTAAACTTTACACCCTTGATGGGGCAGCACTAGTAGATACTCCTGCTGTTTTATATTTTTCTTTCTTCTTTCTTTTTTCTTTATCTTTCTTTGATTTCTTTTGAGCTCTTTTCAGATCATGTTGTTCCTGTTGCTCCGATGTTATTGCTGCTCTCTTTCTCCTCTTTTTAGCTTTCCTTACAGCTCGCTCATCCATGTGATTCTTTCATTTTTCTTTCATAAGTTTCCCTATTAGGTCTACAATACCTTTATCATCATCACTCACCGCTAATACTGGGTCAAAAACTATTTGTTATGGCTGCCTTCCCTTTTACTCTGCTATATTAGCCTTCACCTGCTCAAATCTAGCCATGAGCTTTGTAAGATCAGGGAGGGACAGTGCATCGAGCCTTTTATTGGTATGGTGCTCCATGTTTTCCATCCTAGTCTGAATAGTTTGGAATAGATGAATTGCCTAAGCTACAATTCCATCAACAAAAGGCTTGAATTCGGACACCCATTTATCTAATTATTTCTGAAACCTCTTTTGCAACTTCACCAATTTGGCAAATTTTCCTGTATTAACCTGTATTAGGCAAAGTCTGCTCCACACATAGATGGTGCAATACCCGACCCTATAGATATACTTGGAGGCGCGTACTCAGATGGTATATAAGTGATAATGGGCAAAGGCATACCTACAGGAATTTTGATAGCATCAGGAGTTGGTGCAGATTGAGTCTGGTAAGTAGGAGGCTTGGTGACACGTATATGGAATTTTGAGTTATCTTTTAACTTCTAAATGTCTTGTCTATGTGTAGCCAGGACTGCATTGTCAACTCCATGAATCAAAGGCACACCTGTTTTCCTACATAACTCTGTGATCAAGCATAGGAACTGCAATGCACTGATGGTTTTATGTGACCTTATGAACATCTCATCTGCAATTATCTGGACGAATTCAATTTGAAGACCTCAACCAAACTGGCTATTAATACAGCTCTGTGTTTATCCAAATTCCCATCACCTTTTGTTGGCATCAGCCTTAAGCAAACAACAGCCCACTAGAACTTAGCCTTGAAGCTAATGGAATATTTTGTAATGCACTCACATAGATTGGTCACCCAAGAGGGGTTACCATTATCAATTAACAAAATAGCCACCTAGGGCGTCTGAGTAGATATAGATCTTAACCTATACTCCAGATTAGGTATAGCAGATGGAGCTTTGTACTCTAGCCCAAACAATATCCTACTGATTATTTGGGATGAAATGTTGACATTGAATCATCAGAAAGATACTGACTCTCTGTTAGGTAAATTTGCAACTGACGACCCTTTGGGCAGTCCTTCTCTACTAATACCAGATAATTAGCAAAGAATTCTCTTACCTAATTCGGTTGATACAATCTTGGTGGCCTGCTCATCCATGCTAGTTTATACATATTAAAATGATGTTCCAATTCAGGATATTTGTGTACCTCTATTGCCACTATCGAATGTTCCTCAGCAAATAGCCTTTTGATCTCTCTTGCTATAGGTGTCAATCAGTCATAGAATTTCATCCCTACTCCTCTATCTTCCATCCAATTATATCTCAAACTTGAGGATCCTTACACTTGATAATGTTAGCATCCTCAGGTTCAGTTTCCATATCAGCTGCTTCCATTTGTTATCCTATATTAGCAGTCTCAGTTTCAACCTCAAAAATTTTAGGTTGCGTTGTAGCAGTCGTTTCCTTGTCTGGTACTGCTAGTACTACTGTCACTCTCCTCTTATAACTGGGAAAGTGTGAGAGTTTCTATTTCACATTGTGTAGTGTTGTTAGCAAGTGAAAGTTTGCCTCTACCCCTTTGAGATCTTCCTCTTCTATTTAGTGGAGGTTTACTAGCCATAATGCCTAAAAAAGAAGTAAAAAATTAGTTTACAATACAAAATAGCCTAAACAGTGAAAACTTTAAGCTGATGGCCATACTGTCACAAGACTGGTCGTCCACCAGGTGAGCCGTCAGGTCCTATCTAGAAGACTTGAGATTTTAGAGCATTACGACAGTCCATATGGTGGTCCGTCGCAAAACTAACGGTCCACCATTTGGCCCATCGCATCTTATCCAGTAAGTGTCACTTATGAGGTCCTAGTGACGGTCCATAGGGTGGTTCGTCACAAAATTAATGGTCCACCATTTCTATCGTCGGACCCCCTTCTCCAGATTAAGCTTTAAGTTTGGAATTTTGTCGAACATTTAGTATACAAACCTGATTTTTTTAGCAACAATTGACACCAAGTTCATATTTATGCGCAAATTTTCCCACTTGTAAATGTATGAGTTACTCATACTTCAACCAACAGTGTATATTAAACACAAAGAAACTTAAATTAACTCAAAGCAATACAAAGCAAAATTAAAACATAAGATGGAATTTCAACAATGAACCACTCATTCATTTCATGCTTTTACAATTCAAAAAGAAAAGTACATGGTTATGTTCATACCTTGGTTCTACAGTAGCTTCTTTCTTGCTTGCTTACATTTTATGAAAATAAACTGCACTTAAACTGTAGTAATTGCTCTCAAGATTGTTTGTGATGAAAATAAAGAAAAGAGAGGGTTTTCTTAAATAGGGAAAAAGAAAGGAGATGGAGAGTCCTAGGAAGAGCAAATATCTTCAGATTCTTTGAATCCAAAAGGATTTCGTCAGTTGAAGAAGTTGAAAAGCTTACAATGTATGTAATCACTCTTCTTACTTCTTTAAAATCATTTGGGTCAAGTATGGGTCACTTAAATAGGCAAAAACTTTAACACGACCCGACCAGTACTAGAGTAATAGCGATGGCTGTACCAACAGTCTGTCGGACATTTAACGGACCACCAGTTTGGCTGTCGCACCTTACCAGAACATGGGCAACTCAACTTAATTTCAACGGTCAATGTGGTGGTCTACCAAATAAGTGATGGTCCACCAATTTCACTGTCACTTTTATACTAGTGATTCAGATTTTCAGTATCTTTGCGACAGAGTAAATGGTGGTCCATCAGGTAACTGGTGGTCCACCAATTCGGCCATCACTTTTGTTCCAGTGACTCAGATTTTTAGCATCTGGTTGATGGAGCAAATAGTGGTCCGTCAAGTAACTGGTGGTCCATTAATTTGGTTGTCAACCCTTTTTCCAATTGTATTACTCCTGTTTTTGCTGCATTTTAAATCCTACACACTTAACAAATACATCAAAAATGCTTTAAAATAACAAAATAACTTAGCTAATGCTTTACAACAACACACTGCGGGTTGCCTCCTACTAGCACCTGATTTATCATCGCGGCATGACTCCGTTATCTAGATTACTAATAATTTATTAAGATAGATAGTAGCAACACTCTATATTGAGTCTATTGGACTGATATATAGTTTCACACGCTTCCCATTAACCGTAAAGACACCTTCATCTTCATTTTCAAGTTCCACTACTCCAAATGAGTAGAATTGATTGACTTTGTATGGGCCAGACCATTTGGATTTGAGCTTACCTGGAAAAAGCTTGAGTCTGGAGTTGAAGAGGAGCACCAAGTTTCCCTTTTCAAAATCCTTTTTTTCAATTCTACGGTCATGGTACTTCATCATTATTTCTTTATATAAGTAAGCTCTTTCATAAGCTCTGATACAAATCTCATCCATCTCATTCAACTGCCCCAGTCTTATATCCACTGTCTCCTTCCAATTCAGATTAATCCACTTCAGTGCCCATAATGCTTTATGCTCCAGCTCAATTGGCAAATGGCATGCCTTGCCTTAAACAAATTGGTATGGTGACATGCCAATCGATGTCTTGAAAGCTATTCTATATGCCCATAAGGCATCATCCATCTTCCTAGACCAATCTTTCCTAGTAGCATTTACGGTCTTGGCAAGGATGGTTTTTATCTCCCGATTAGAGATTTCCACCTGCCCACTCGTCTGTGGGTGGTATGGGGTAGCTATCTTATGCTGCTTTACTCCATATTTTTCCAAGGTAGCTCTGAACATCTTGTTGCAAAAGTGTGATCCTCCATTGCTTATGATGGTTCGTGGTACCCCTAAGCGAGAGAAGATATTTCTCCTTAAGAATGCAACAACTCGCTTTCCTTCATTATCCGCTAGATCCACTGCCTCAACCCATTTTTATATGTAGTCAACAGCAACTAATATGTACTTCATCCCGAATGAGCTCACGAAGGGCCCCATTAAATCAATACCCCAAACATCAAATAATTCTACCTCCAGTATTTTAGACATTGGCATCTCATGGTGCTTTGGTATGGACCCTTGCTATTGACATTGGTCATATCTCTTCACGAACTCGTAGGCATCTTTGAACAAAGAGGGCTAATAGTAGTACTTTGAAGCACTTTTCCTGCAGTTTGATCACCTGCATGGTGACCTCCAGCTGGGGAAGCATGACTCGTTTCCAGTATACTCAACATATCTACTTCTGGGTTGTACCGCATAATAATTCCATCCGCACACCACCAATACAGATATGACTTATCCCAGAAATAATGTGTCGCATCATGGAGAAACTTTTTCTTTTAATGAAAGTAAAGATTCTCCGACATCAATTCACTTACAACATAGTTTGCAAAGTCAGCATAGCAAGGTACTTTTTCAAGAACTACAGCTAATATTTTTTCATCCGGAAAGGAATCATCAATATCTAGCTCGTCCTTGACTGCTTACTTGCCTTTGATTCTGGATCAGTGGTCTGCTACATGATTCTCACATCCCTTTCTATCCTTGACTTTGAAGTCAAATTCTTGAAGTTGTAATACACAACTGCTAGAAGTTCCTGCTCATTCATAGTATAATTCTTTTGGGCCCTATTCAAGGCCTTGATTGCATAATATATCAAATGGAACAACTTCTCTTTCTTTTGGACAAGAACAACTCCAAGTTCCACTCCACTGGCATCACACATAATCTCGAATGGTTTCGTCCATTCAGAAGCAATAATAATTAGAGCCTCCACTAGTTTCATCTTAAGGCATTCAAAAGTCTTTCTCTAGTCATCATCAAAAGTGAACTTAGCCTCTTTGTCCAGAAGTTTGCAAAGCGGATTTGCAATCTTTGAGAAGTCTTTTATGAATCTGCAGTAGAACCCCGCATGATGAAGAAAGCTCTGTATCCGTTTGACTGAGATAGGGGAGGTAGTTTCTCAATCAGTTCAATCTTTGCCTTATCTTTCTCAATACCTTTAGCTGAAATTTTTTGACTGAGAATAATGCCTTCCTTCACTATGAAATGGAACTTTTCCCAATTAAGGACAAGGTTGAACTCTTCACACCGCTGTAATGCCCGACTAAGATTCAGCAAGCAGAGCTCAAAAGAATCATCTACAATTAAGAAATCATCTGTAAACACCTCCAAGGTTTCTTCGACCATATAAAAAAATATTAACATTATGCACCGCTGAAAAGTGGCGGGTGCATTACACAATCCAAAAGGAATCCACTTAAAAGAAAATGTACCATATGGGAACGTGAATGTCATTTTTTCCTAATCTTCAGGAGCAATAGAAATCTTGTTGTAACTAGAATACCCAACTAAGAAATAGCACCAACCCCTTCCCGCTAGAAGATCAAGCATCTAATCCATGAAAGGCATTGAGAAGTGGTCCTTCAATGTCCAGGAGTTGAGTTTTCTGTTATCCATACACACCCTCCACCCAGTAACAGGCCTAAGTGGGATCAACTAATTCTTCTCATTAGCCAACTAGCATGCCCCCTTTCTTGGGTATGCACTAAATAGGACTCACCCACTTACTATCTAAAATAAGATATACTACTCTTACATCTAGCCAATTGATGATTTCTTTCTTTACCACCTCCTGCATAGGTAGGTTTAGATGACGCTGATGCTCAATAGTTGAAACACAATCCTCCTCTACCTGAATCCTATATGTACATATACCAGGAGGGATACCGATGATGTCTGCAATCATCCAACCAATAGCCCTCTTATATCTTTTAAGAATAGAGATGAGAGCTTCCACCTATTGCTCACCCATATCAGCAGCGATAATCACAGGTAGTGTATTCCCACTGCCTAAGAACACGTCCTTAAATGATCGGGCAACTCCTTCAGTTCCAAGGTAGGTGGATCTTCTATAGAAGGCTTAGCAGGTGTACTTAGATGATTTTTCAAGTCCAAATCCAACTTCTTGGGTCCATATGAATAAGACCCCATGCCTATTAAGGAACACACCATCTCCTCATAATCTTCAACACTGTCATGATTAAAATTCATCAATATAGCAGTTAAAGTCTCCACAACAAATTTTTATTCTATAGGCACTTCCTACTCCTCCTCATAATAAATATCCACAATAGAAAATATGCTTATATCTTTATATTGTTTCATGGACTGACATACATCGAATTGAACTAATTCATCATTAAACCTAAATAGTAGCTCATTTTTCCTCAAATCAATTAGTACACTCTTGGTAGTGAGGAAAGGTTGACCCAAGATTATGGGCACCTCGAAATCCACCTCACAATCAAGAATGACAAAATTAATCAAAAATATAAAACTAGCCACCTTAACTAATACGTCATATAGAATCCCCACGGGCTGCTTCATAAACATGTCTGTCATAACTAATCTCATATCTGTGGAAGTAGGTTCCCCCAAACCCAACTTCTTATATACAGCAAGCAACATTAAGTTTATACTAGCTCCTAAATCACATAGAGCTTTTGCAAAATCAAGAGGCCCAATAGTGCACAGGATGGTAAATACTCCCGAGTCTGCCTTCTTCTGCATCAACAAGGTCTTTCATGAACTTTGCATACCCGAGCATTTGCTCCAGTGCCTCCACTAATGGCAAATTAATTGTCAACTGCTTAAGCATGGCCATAAACTTGCCAAACTTTATTTCATTATCCTTCTTCTTCAATCGATGGGGAAATGAAGAAGGTGGTTTTGGGAGCATAGTAACCACCACTCTAACCTCCTTTTCCTTGCTCTTCTCCAACTCATCAACCTACTGATGGTTGGATGATGTATTATCAATAACCTCATCTAGTTTCTTAGACGCCACTGGATGATTAATCTCTGCTTCATCAACATCATTTACCATAATATCAACCATAGACTTACCCACAAGAGGGCTTGTCAATCACTTACCACTCCTAGTAGTAACTACCATACATGAACCATCCTTCCTCGGGTTCTAAACTATGTCGCTTGGTAAGGTACCACTCTTTCTCTAATTTAATATGGCAAACAGTTGGTTCATCTGCTGCTCCAACTATTTTATCAAAGTAGAGTATGAATCAATCAGCTAATTCATCGAGGACAAATCACTTTTCACTTCAACCACCCCAGTATTTATTACTTCTACTCCCTTCAACAACTTAGCCATCATGTCCTCCATAGAAATCTTTCTCGAAATACTCATAGCAGCCTTATAGTTTCTAGAAGGTACATACAATCCACTCTTATCATTTTTATTCTTCCAATTCCCATGATTGCAGTCCTTATAGCCTGATTTGTCATAATAGTTCAGACCTTGCTTTCCTTGGCCACCGCATCATAAACCTCCCTGATTGTTCAAATAATTTTCCTCCTCCTTAGAATTAGATTCAAACATTTCCTATGACACTACAGCTTTAACCTTCTCTATCTTTTTGGATAATAAGTGCTTAGTGAGAAGATCCATCTGCATCTTCATGTGTTCCATATATTGGTCACGTTCTTCTTTCCTTAGCCTCTGCTCTACAGTCATGCTAATAGATATAGTAGAGCTTTCTACCTCAAAATCCCTAGTATTCTAAGCTCTATTCTACTTTGTTATACGATCAAGCATCTCAGCTACTACTGGAAAAGTTAGGTCTATTATAACGACCTAATTTTTCTAGAACCGAAATGTCACATGGTGCTTATGATCTTGAAAGAACACAAGCTAACCCTCTACTAATATCTTTACTTGAGCATTGCATAATATAGTTAATAAATGCAGAAACTAGCCATAAGGTTCATGTAATACCCCAAAAAATCCAACTCAATATTAGATCCATGTTTCAAGCTCATGCATAGTACATCATGGTTCCTTGATAGTTTCATGATCAAGGTTGATGTGAATTAAGGTCTCAAATATGTCCTAGCTATTGTGTGAATCAAAACATTCCTTATCGATTGAATTCTTGAGAAGGATATTGGTATCATCAACTTTAAATAAGAATATCTCTCATTATACTATGAATTTTTTTATCCCATGACCTACCAACGGATAGATAATTTAATAATATTTCTGTCGATACCAAATTCGCCTAAAACGAATACCTGGTGAAGAAGTTATGGCTGTTTTAAGTTTCTACTATAAGACGAATGCCATTTCAATGCATGGCACGTCGCGTCAGAGGCCAAAATGGCACTTGTCAATTTCCAAAAAGCCTCTTTGATAGCCCCTCTTCGCGCCAAGCTTCTAGGTCATAATAATTGGTATTTTACAAAGCTCCACGTCGTGCCGGGGCCCTAAATCAGGATAAATTTTACGTAGTTTTTTGTTTTCATTTTAAACTCATCAATGGCAATATGGTAACTTTCCAAAACCCTATATATACTATTTAAACATGGGATTGAATCCCCAAAGAAGCCCTTTACATTAATTTTATCCAAATTCACTCAAGAACAGTTAAGAACAAGTCTAGGGTTTCCATTGGGGTTTCAAGCTTCAAGCAAATCGACTGTAGATTCCACAAATTCTTAATCTAAGGTATGCGTAATGTTCATCTATGGATCCAATCCGTTCATAGAGCTCAAGAACCATGTTTTTAAATGTTATTTTGTAATCTTTTTATGGTGATATAATCATGTACATGTTGATGATTGTTGTTTAAGTTTTAAAATGATATCTAAAGATGTTTTCATGAAATATATGTGGTTGTTAGTTGAAAAACATAAACTTTAGGTGGTCTGATGTGATGCAAGTATGAAATCCACCTATGCTTTAAAGAATGCATGCAAGGTGTTTGATAAAATGCCTAGGATGCTAGAAACCCATAATTACATGATTCCATGATATCTAAATGACAAGTCCATATTAGCTATACACTTTTATATGAATTACCATACTATTTATGTGTTGTTGTTGTTGTGGTATGAAGTATGTGTGATAATGGAAATTTGAATTATATACACGAAATGTAGGGATTGAATCCCCAAAGAAGCCCTTTACATTAACTTTATCAAAATTCACTCAAGAACAGTCCAGAACAAGTCTAGGGTTTTCATTGGGGTTTCAAGCTTCAAGCGAATTCAACTATAGATTCCATGAATTCTTAATATAAGGTATGCGTAATGTTCATCTATGGATCTAATCCGTTCATAGAGCTCAAGAACAATGTTTTTAAATGTTATTTTGTAAACTTTTTGTGGTGATATAAGCATCTACATGTTGATGATTGTTGTTTAAGTTTCAAAATGATATCTAAAGATGTTTTTATGAAATATATGTGGTTGTTAGTTGAAAAACATGAACTTTAGGTGGTTTGATGTGATCCAAGTATGAAATCCACTCACGCTTTAAAGAATGCATGCAAGGTGTTTGATAAAATGCCTAGGCTGCTAGACACCAATAATTACATGATTCCATGATTTCTAAATAACAAGTCCATAGTAGTTATACACTTCCATATGAATTACCATGCTATTTTGTGTTGTTGTTGTTGTGGCATGAAGCATGTGTGATAATGAAAATGTGAATTATATTCATGAAATGTATCATGCTCTCCCTACCATGTTGAGATATGAATAAATACAAGAAGTATACTATCCCCTACTTATAATATTGTGAATTGTGGACTCTAATCTTGTGATCAAGTCATATCGTGTGTGCCAGTTTCCTTCTATCGAGTCCTAGGGGTATTCGTACCCAAAAAATATAGCTGTTTGCCTAGAGCCATATTGTGTGCCACAATAAATCTTAGTCAAGGTATACTCTACAGAACTCTGTCAGTCATATGACTCAGGAAACATCAGAAATCTTATGATCTCAGTCAACTCTCAGATAATAGACTACTCCATCAGTTAATGGATGTTAGTTATTTTGTCCATGTACAACCAATTGAATTATGTTCAGTCCCTTCAGATGGGAGTAGAAGTTAGCACCGAGTGAACCCAAGGATGGGAACTCACCTGTCAATTCAGGGTGTGATTCTTAGCAGTCATCCTTGTGTTCCAGAACTATGTAGCCAGTATAGGTTGAGATATCTTAACCTGTCAGATTAGGGTTGATGAAGTGGCTTAACCTATCAGTTTAGGGTCCCACCATTCTCACTTTGAGTACCTGCTAGATAAGGGTCACTCACAACTGTCCTTACCAGTGGCGCGGTATTGATACCCCTCCAGTCAGGGAAGATATTGGACCCTAACTTAGCTATAATGGTATGCATGGGGCATGTTGGTTAAACAACTACCTCCCACAGTTTCAGTATTAGTCTCACTTAAAGAACTCAGACAGTTCTTCAGATATTAGTATTCCTGGACTGTTAGATTCAGTCAAATTCAGTTATAGCATGGGACTCAAAGAGTTTTACCAGATTCAGGACTGTTAGACACAGACGCTCATATTATCAGAACTATAGTTCCAGTCATGTATTAGCATACAGATTTAACTACCACATACTCACGATCTCAGTTACTATGTATGTATGTTTGTACTCTTACGTTCATATCAGTTAGCATTATTCATGCATGTAAACCCTTTGCATTAGCCTACCTCACTCGTATACTCAGTACTCCAGTTGTACAGACGTATTTGTGCTATGGTGCTTTCTTTTCATGTTACACCATAGGTCCAGAGCCACGAGTTCCAAACCAGCAGTAGCTTTCCAGTTGCAGTGTTGTAGTGAATCATTATCCATTTGAGGATAATATTATTTGATTTATTCATTTATTACTTCAGTTCAGTTTTACGGAGTTAGTTGGAGACGTGTTCCTTCAACTCCTTATTCAGACAGTACTTAGAGGCTTTCAGATTTAGTTAGATTTAGCTATCAGATTCAGTATTCAGTTTTATATTCAATTGTTTTTGGTATTCATTACCCCATGGATGTTACTATATCTCTTCAGTTGAACCTTATAGCCTACATGTTCAGGTTTTCTGCGTATTATATGTATATTATGCAGTGTACAGGTACAGATATCAGTCATGGGTTATCTTGTGGTCCCTTGGGGTCATGAGCACCGTGTAGCATTTTAATTCAGAAAATCGAGGCGTTACAGTTCAAAACAACTAAAAATACTCAAAACTGGAAACTGAATACTAATACATCTGTCCGAAAAGCCTTTAAACTATCTGAACTGTGGAGTTTATGGCACATGCCCCCAACTAACTTCAAGTAAAGAAAATAAACTAAATCTGATACGATAATAAAATAACGATCATCCTTGAATAAAGAGGACTCACTACTACATCTACCGCGCTAAGGGTACACTAGATCTCATACCTCTGAACCTACGGTGTAAAATAGAACACCATAGCGTAAATGCATCAGTACGTGGAAATGTACTAAGTATGAAGATGAGGTTAAGCTAAATACAAGGGTTTATGTATGAACAATTACTTAACTAAATAATCATGAAACTACTGAATGAGGACATATACATGAATGCACAAACCATAACTGAAATCATCATGACTATTAATACTAAAACTCAGATACTACTTTACTATCATCTGAACTCACTACTAATACTGAGATACTGAATAACTGAAGCTTCTAATATTGATAACTAAGTACTGAAGTTAGATCAGTCCTATCTAGTGAGTGATCTCAGAAGCTGATGATACTAAAGATGATTAACTGAATCTACTCATATCAATGACTGAACTTTGAGCTTGCTACTCTCGACTAACTGAATCTGAGATCAAACCTCTCTAATGGATGATCCCCAAATTTACTATCAATGATAAGAAATGATTATGTCTGAGATCCAACCTATCTAGCAGAAGATCTCTAAATCTGACCTAGCTAATGAGGTGAGCCTATCTAACGGGTGATCTCTAGATCTGATAATGATATTACTCAACTGAATTTGAGAACGAGATCAAGCCTATCTAACGGGTGATCTCTAAATTTGATAAAACTAATAGTGAATAACTTTATGGGGGACTAGGCCTATCTAGCGGGTGGTCTATGAACCTATGGAACTATCTGAGTTCCTTACTAAGATAGGTTACTATATCTGACAGTCCTAATTTTTGAGTTCTACTCTAAAGATTGATACAGAAATGCAATATGGGAGTTCTCACTTAAACGACATACCCTGAATCTGAACTGGTGGAGTATAACCTATAACCCCAACTAGAAGGGTGTCAATACCTTGCCACTGGTAAATACCTCTACTCTGGTCAATCCTCTCTAACGGGTGACCCTCACAGGAAGTCAATCCTAAGGCAGTATAATAGTCAAGCCTTATTCTAACGGGTGACTCCTGCTCCTGTGCTGGCTACGCAGTTCTGGAGTTTAGGGATTTCTCCTAATGACGCTGCCTATCTAACGGGAAGCCTCCATCCCTATACTCGCTCAGTTCTAGCTCCTACTCCCAACTGAAAGACTCTAAACTAATTCTTAACTAAACTTAAACTAAGTTGAATCTGTTACTGATCATATTTCTAGAATGACCTGACTGAGTTACGCTGAATTCACTTGGTTCTATATCTGATGGAATACTACTGAATCTCGTTATCTGACTGCATGATACTGAATTCAAAACTGAACACTTAAATACTACTAGATCTAAGCTGAGTACTAAACTGAGGCTAGAATACTAGCGATACTGAGATTATTGAGATTTCTAAGATTTCTTAAGTTCAATATCTGTCTAAGAGTACAGAGTTCTATAACTCACTGAGTTCTGAGAATCATGGCTTGACTGAGATTATTGTGAAAAATAACACTAGCTCAAGACTGCATCTAAATTGTTGGGTATAAATACCCCCAGGACTCGATAACATAAAAGTAAAACATAACCATTCTTGAATAATCAAGACCATGGACATTCATTCATCATCATAATAACTAAAGCATTTCTTCAAGCATTTACGAATCATAAACAAATGATAATGTAGGGAGACATGCTATTGACTCATACTCCATTCAATAAGGTCTTGCATCAAACACTTAGCATGCATTAAAGAACACATAATTGGGGGATTTTATTCTATCTTGCCACAATTAATTTACTAAGGCTTTTCAACAAATACTTGGCATGTATGGGTTTGCACGCAATTGGGGATTTCTAGTCATCACGCTATAATGGCTCTAATTTTTTCACATAAGTATTTCATCGAACATATGGGGACATGTTTTGCTTAATCAATAATTTTTACATTTAATTGACATGAACACATCACTTAAAAAGCAACTTGAAGAGGGTTTATCATGAACATCACATGAATATCACATACTAGGGTCAAAGCTTGAAAACCTTGTAAACAAATATGAATTAAAACTCAATAATAGCATGAACTTCAATTTCAATTCACATGAATCATGAAAACTCATAAACATAAGAATCTTTGAATTTTGAAAAGGATTCTTGAGCTTCTTGGGTGAAAGGGACCCAAGAATATACATGTGCATATATTAGGAAACTCTTTCTTGAAGGCTCTTGGAGGGATTCTTGATTTCTTAATTTTTCTTGAAAAAGGGTTTTGATTTTGTAGAAACCCTAACTTTTGATGTTGAAGATGAAAAATAAAGTTGTGAGCCTTGATCGAATATAAATAGGGGCTGAAAAGAGTAGAAAAGGACCAAAAAACCCTTTTTAAAATCAACTTAAAAATACTGAACGGGGGCTGCGACGGTCGAAGCGACGGTCCGTTACTTAGTCTGACGGTCCATCGAATCGTCCATCGCATGTTGGTCAAAAAAAGGATACACTGCCTTGATGTAATGGTCTAAGAGATGGTCCGTCGCATACTCAACGGTCCATCGGATCGTCTGTCGCACGTTGGCCAAGACGAGGCCACACTGCCTCAGCGACAACGTCCTAGTGATGGTCCATCGCAGACTTGATGGTCCATCGTCCTAGCCATTGCACTTAGGACTAAAAAAAGAGTTACTACCTTAGTTACGATGGTCTGGGCGACGGTCCATCACAATCTTGATGGTCCATCAAACCGTCTATCGCACCTGGGCAGTTTTGACTGCTTTCTGTAAAATGGTCATAACTTCTTCGTCCGATGCTGGATTTACACTTCACTTGACATACTCTAAGGCTTTAAAGAGATAATTTTGTGGGTTCTTACATCTATGAATGACCCACCTGCAGCATTATTTACTACTAGATTTGTCATAGAGTTTAAGGCCCGATATAAAATCTTCATCAAGTGGACATTGGTCATTTGATGGTTTGGACATTGCATAAGATTCTTCTTGAATATATCCCAAGTCTCATGAAGAGCTTCAATTGGAAGCTGTCTAATATTACTGATTTCATCTCTCAAGTGTGCCCTCTTGGATGGCAGAAAAAACCTTTCTAGGAAAACATCTTTCAGTTGCCTCCAATTGGTAATAGAGTTGGGAGTCAGCCCATTCAACCATAAAGTTGCCACCCCAAACAGAGACAACGGGAACAGCCGCAACCAAATAATATTTTGCCCAACTTCTGGGCTATCAAATGATTTGTATGTTGGGATAAAGTTGACCAAATACATATTCAGGTCATCACCCGCAAGTCCACTGAACAACCCTTTGAGGTGCAACAATTAGATCATAGTACTTGTAACATTAAACTTAGCTTTGGGTTCTAAGGTCGGAGGAATAACAGCCCCTGTTTCATCAGCTCCATCTAAGTCATCATCATTATCTACAAAATTAAATTGGATGGCCTGGCGCTCTGGTCTCGGCCTAGCAAGGCGATTTCTATTGACATTCCTATTTCCTAGTGCAGGCACATTATCTGCACGCCTCTGGTTGATCTGATTTAATAAATCATCATCACCCAGATCATCATATGGGTTTGGTGCCCGGCCTACATTATTCCATTCTGCTGATTCAAATGTGCAGCTACTAAGGCAACTAGTATAGCTTCTTCCTACTAAGCAGCTACCCTCTCTAGGTCCTGTTGAACATACATTCTACTAATAAGTTGAGGTTCTGAATGAATAGGTAATAAAGGTTCACATGATCTCTGTGTACTTGGCATATAAGACAATCAACCTACGAAAAACAAAAACAACAGATAAAAGTAAAATTTGGGAAACTTTGAATGAAGGTCAATTAACAATCACAGACTTAATTAACAACCGTATTCTCTGACAAAGATGCCAAATTTGATACGCCCAAATTACAAATCCTATTAGAAAGTGCAAGCGGTCGCTGTCAAATATAGAACCCAACTGGGTTGGGTGTTGAATCCCTTAGGGAATACTATGCTCAGTAAGTATTGTGGTTGCTATTAGACTGTTGATCAAGGGTTCCAAAATAAAGTGAGGGTTTTGATTTATTAACTGCATTCAAATGTTTATCACAGAAAGTAATCCAAATGTCGATTGTATTAAAAATAGTAACTCAGTATGAGTAGTCAAACTAGAGTTATGGTTACCAAGATGCTTAAGCAGCTAGGGTTGTGAACTATTTTGATTTCCCAATGAACAATTCTAATTGCAAGAGTAATTGAATTCTATGGTTTACCCATTAGTTTCTTAACCTAAATGGGTAGTTTATCCCTTACTTCTTTCAAACTTAAGGAACATATTATTTATTCAACTATATGATCACATATGTTGATCCGGTTAAGACATCTACCCTCTATCCATAGGTTAAAGCCTTTAGATTTATGTAAGCCCTTTCTTTTCCTAACAAACACTTATATATTCGAACAAGTGATATACTTTGGCTCACTTTTCAAGATTGTAACCAAGAAAAGTCATTAAAGTGAAAAACTGTTTATGCAATATCAATTAATCCTGGGAATCTACTAGATTCAGAACCCTCAATCTGCTATTCACATCAGGGCTCCCATAACCCTAGTTATGGAAGCTTAGCCACACATATCCATTATAGAAAGAGAATAAGTCATTGTATTATTCATAAATTAATTCAAAATTTACTTATAAAAGTCAAATTGTTGTTCTTCAATCTTCAATGGAGAAAATGATAATGGAATCTACATCCACAGTTATAGAATGAATCTTAGAGAAAAACTACGTACAGTACATTTCAAGTATGGAAACTCTGATAAAAGATAAAAGATGAAAGATAAAACCTGAAACTGGGTATTTATATGTTCCCACCCAAAAAGGATTTAAAATTTGAAATTATAAAAACCGCATACAAAGTGACAGCCAAAGTGGTGGTCTGTCAGAATTCTGATGGTCCACCATATTAGCGATCACTGATAATCCTTGAAAGTCAAGTTCTGCTTAGCACTGATGGCCAAAGTGGTGTTCTGTCGCAAGATTGACTTTTCACCATATGGGTTGTCGCTTATGATCCTGGAGAGGCAGGTTCTGTTTAGTACTGATAGCCAAAGTGGTGGTCCGTTGCAAGACTGAAGGTCTACCATATGGGCCATTGCTTATGATCCTGGAGAGGCAGGTTCTGCTTAGCAATAGTGGCCAAAGTGGTGGTCCATTGCAAGACTGACGATCCACCATATGAGCCGTCACTGGATGTGTTAGGATGTTAGGTTATGCTTAGTGCTGACGGACAAGACATGTGGTCGCAAGACTAGTAGTCCACCACATGGACCATCGCTGAGTCTTCTGAAATCATGGGTTCTGTTTGGGCCCGATGGTTAAGTTGATGGTCCATCGCGAGATTGGTGGTCTGCCATTTTGACCGTCAAAAGTGTTTCTCTGCTAATCTTCTAAGTCTTTTACTTTAGCTAGCTCCTTACCCTAAAACACTAAAACCCAGCATTAAATAGAACCTTGGTTGCTTTAAGACATGCAATTTTCCCAAGAAAAAGATATAAAATGTTCTGTCAAAATATGGAACATCAGAAGGCTGACATCAATACTGATCTCACTCATACCAACCCATAGTAGTTCTATAAAATCCTCTAACCAAAAGAAAACCAATATTCGGTTAGGACATGTCCCCAACCATAGCCAAAACCAATATCCATATAAAAACCAAAGTATATGAAGATCTCCATAACATAAAATAGAGCCTTCCAAAAAGATGGAAGCTCACTACTTCAATTATAAAGTTGATCTCGAAATCCAACCTTTATGCAGAAGGAGTAGAATGCCTGGTTCCTGCATCGGGTGGGGATACAACTTCCCAAAGATGGGTTAGTGGGTGAACGATAGTGTGAAATCGGGAAAAGGATTAAATAATTCCATTCAGTAAAACCAAGTAAACTAACCATATGCATACTAACCATACATATATATATAACCATGCTGGGTAAAGAAAGAGGGTTTAGTACGCATTTGAAACCATTAACTTGGGTATGTTTAGCTTAACCATCCTAAAACCACCCACAGGATATATGGGTCCAGTGTAACCCCCTGAACGAGCCTTGATGCCTGTAGCCACATGAACTAGAGATACCATATGAGTAGGGGATTCCCAATTACCCTTCACTCTCCATGATACATATGTACAGTGTACTTAGAGGATTCCCGTGTACCTCATGAGTATCGTATATGGTCGCCATGACCAACCGCTAATGTTGTCAAATATAAGTTTCTGCTGTCTGTCCATAGGACTCCCACCTTCACGGTTAGCTATCACACCCCGCCATTATTGCCCAGTTAAAATCGTTTCCAACCAACCAATCTATTATTCCATTTATTATTAACCAAGGCTAATTAATAGTGCTATCGTCATACCGACTATAACTTGCAAGTATTGTCCATAGACAACCTTTTAGAGATCAAGGGAGTCCCACATACCCATTAATCATATTATCAAGTTAACTTGGGGGTCCCATTTACCCTATAAGTGTTCCCTTATTATATTAGCTTGTGGGAGACCCATGTACCCCACAAGTTGTTCATTAACATGTTTACTTGAGGTATTCCATTGTACCCCACAAAGAGTTCAATTAACCATAACCATGACCACCAAATATTTCCATTTAACCATTCCAGACCATTTAAACCATTTAGAGTTCCATTACTAGTTCAAACCATCCAATTGTTCGATTAAAAATCCAATAATATAGTAAAATAATTATCATAGGTGTTTTATCAAACATGCTGGGGACATAGTATTTAAAAAACCTAAACCAATTACCATGTGACCATTCCCATGCAACCAATTATCCAAAACCGCCATTAAAGTATGTAATAACAAAATTAAAACATGGGAAAACCATAACCAAGAATTTATAACCAAAACCCCAGCACATATTTAAAAACTCCAAGACTATACAGTAAACCATGCCCTGAAAACATAGTATAAAACCTTGAATTTTGATGGAACTAACAATAAGGGAAGAGTACATGCCTTAATTGAGAAGATAATGGAGAGAAATCACCAACACAAGACTCAAATTAATCCTTAAAATGAAACACTAGCTTTCTTTTCCCAAGAACATTAGAGAAGATTAAAGAGTGTTTTCTAAGTGTAAATAAATAAAATAATAGGGAAAATAACCTCTTAAGTGAGTTAAAGTCATGGGTCCTTATTAGGTTGAGTGGGGAAATATCCAGAGTGCCCTCACTTAAACTGAATAAAAATCCCATCATAGGGTACGACTAACCCCTAAAAATTGTACTCGCCTATATGAGTTGTACCCACCACTCGTACCCAAGGCCTCCCTATTGGACCCAACACTGTCCAAGATTCGACTCACCAAAACTAAGTCGAACGGTAGTATATGAAAAGTGACCTTGACCCGTGCCCCTAGCAGATAGAATCACAAGAGATTTGAACATTGTACACCATACGAGTCCATGGTACGACTCGTACCCTAGCTTATGGCTCATGGTGAAACACTCGTACTCAGATTCAACTTAAGTTTCAAATTTTAAGATTAAGTGAATGAAAAATTCAACCCACCATCCAACACTGGTCAGCATATGACCAACACATACCACTCATACCCTAGTGTATGACTCATTCCTCCTAGTCATAACTTATCTAGAAATCAAAAATCTGGGAAATTTTCTAAGGGTCAAAAACCTAGGTTTTATAGTCTCCTTTTATAGGAACATTCATCACCGAATGACGGTTAAGGTAATGTAGCCATAGGTACGATTCATTTGTATTATCAAATATCAATCCAACCTTTAACCAAATTAGAAAATTAAGATGCAAAGATATTAATCTTTTCTTCAACAATGTTTGAAAACAAAAGTATGTTGAAGATAGGGGTGGCAAATAGGCAGATTGGATTGGATTTGGATATGTTAACTATAGATCGAGCAAAAATGGTTTTGATTGCAATCTGCCCATATAAATATGGGTAAATATGGATTTGGTCAAATATGGATCGGGTAAAAATGGTTTCAACCCACTTTAACTCCTAAGTCAAAAACTTAAAACTTCTATATCATATCAACTTGACTTCTTTTCTATCTCTTTTTTTTAGTTTTTTCTTTAGAGTTTTTTTTCATCTCTCTTATATATGTAGCCTCTAGTTTCTTTTTTTTTCTTTTTTTATTTTTTTGTCTTTTTTTTCTCTCTTCTATCTCTACCCTCTACCCTTTGTTTCTCTTTCTTTTTTCTTTTTTTGCCTTTTCCTTTTTAGTCTCCTTTTTTTCTATTTTTTATTTTTTTGTTTTTACTTCTTTCTCATTTTTTTTCTTTTTTGGTTGTATTTTATGTTTTATATTTTTATTATTTTCGAAGAACATGGTTAAGTCGAGTACAAATTATGGATGATGACTAAAATATCGTAACCACTTAGTATATTTGTTTTCACCATCATCTTTTTTCTTTTTCCTTTTATCCTTTTTCATTAATTTTTCTTTTTGATTTTTTTTTGTATTTTTTCTTCAATTCTTTCTTTACGTTTTTTTCTCTCTTCTATCTCTAACTTCTACCTCTCTTTCTACTTTTTTGTTTTTTTTCTATTTTTGGTTTTCTTCTTTTTTTATGATAACGAAAATACCATAAGCGCATAGTGATTTATATTCGCCCAACATTTATAATTTGAGGGCTATGTGGATCCTCAGCCATATATATTTTAGTCTCAAGAAAATATAATTAATTTATATAACTTTTATGGTTTTTATCCGGTGTTCGGTGCCTACATTGGAGCCCCGACTAATTCGGATCGGGCATTGCAAGGCCCATTAAGGTGGCAGTGCTCCCAACAGAGTTTTCTCCATAACTAGGGTCGTACCCTTGACCTCTGGTTAAGGGTGGAGTAGCCCCATCCACTGCACTACAACCCATGTTGATTTTAATTCATATACTTATTTGTATATAAATACAAATGATAAATT
>NC_061121.1:116901058-116932315 GCF_002878395.1 Capsicum annuum
ACTCTTATGATTAGAAAAGATGTCCATGTCCACTCCATATAAATAATGCTGCCAAATTTTCAAAGCAAAAACCACCACCATCAACTCCAAATCATGAATACGATAGTTCCTTTCATATACCTTTAACTGCCTAGAAGCAAAGGCAATCACCTTTACTTGTTGCATCAAAACACAACCAAGTCCTACCCTAGATGCATCACTATAAACCACAAACCCCTTATTGCCTTTAGGTAATGTCAAAATCGGAGCCAAAGTTAGCTTATCCTTAAGCTTCTCGAAACTCTCTTCATAAGCATCTGACTAAGAAATCTTTACCTTCTTTTGAGTCAACTTAGTCAATAGGATAGCTATCGTTGAAAAGCTTTCCATAAACTACCTATAATACCCAACCAAACCAAAGAAGCTTCAAAAGTCAGATGGAGTCGTAGGTCTAGGCCACTTCTTAACCACAACCACCTTTTGTGGATCCACCATGATTACCTCACTAGAAAAAATATGACCTAAGAAAGTCACAGCGTTAAACAAAAATACACACTTGGAGAACTTGGCATGCAATTGTTGTTCCTTCAAGGTCTGTAACACCGTATGGACGTGATTTCCATGTTCCACCTCCCTTTTAGAATACACCAAGATGTCATCAATAAACACAATGACAAAAAGTTTCAAAAAAGTTCATCAAATTCATAAGCACCACCATGGAATTATTCAAGCCAAATGACATCACCAAGAATTCAAAGTGCCCATACCGAGTACGGAATGCCATCATAGGGATATCAAACTCCCTATTCTTAAGCTGATAATACCTAGACCGAAGATCTATTACAAAAAAGAACTTGGCACCTTGGAACTGATCAAACAAGTCATCTGTCCTTGGAAGAGGATACTTATTCTTAACCATTACATTATTTAACTGTCGATAGTCTATGTACATCCGAAGGGAACCATCTTTCTTACGCATGAAAAACACTGATGCACCCTACGGGGATACACTAGGATGAATAAACCACTTATCCAGAAGACCTTAAGCTATTTTTTGAGTTTTCTCAACTCAGCCGAATCTATTCTATAAGGAGGAATAGATATTGGATAAGTGTTCGAAACCAAATCAATACCAAATTCAATCTCCATATTAAAAGGAACACCAGGAAGTTCTTTTGGAAAGACCTTAGGAAACTCACTTCCCACTAGGACCGAATGAAAAGAAGGACCTTTTGAGTTAGAATATTTAACCCAGACCAAGTGTTAAAGATACCCTTTGGAGATTAATCTACTTTCTCTAAGATAAGAAATAAAACTTCTCCTAGGAGCAAGGAAACCACCCTCTCACACCATAGCTGATTCACCATAGAACCTAAACATATGTTCATAATCTAAGGATGCATAAAAAAAGTGTAACTAATCCATACCCAAAATAACATCAAAATACACCATATCAAGTTTAAATAAATTTACCAAAGTTTCACTATACAAACAGATACCACACACCCCCTATAAATTTTCTTAGCAATAATCGAGTCACCTACCGAGGTAGAACTAGAAAATGGATCTGAAATAACCTCAGGATCAAAGCCAAAACACACAACAATAAATGGGGTCACATAAGATAGAGAGGACCCCAAATCAAGCAGACAATACACATCACGAGAAAAGAGTTATAACATAACAATAATGACATCAGGCGATGCCTTAAACTCCCATCGAGAGGTAAGAGCATATAATATTTTTTGACAACTTCTGACACCAGAAGCAAGAGCAGATGCAGAAGTAGCACCACTAGGTGCTAGAGCAGAAGATGAAGAAACCAGAGCTTTCACCGCTCCCAAAGTACCCTTACCAATAAGATAATTCTTGAGCATATGGCCTGGCTGGCCATATTTAAAACATCTATCCCACCCTCCATCATAAAATCCTCGATAAATATAACCATAAAATGAGCAAGGCAGGCATAAAAATATCGACTAAGCCTCACTCGCCTTAGATTGGGCACCCTATGCCTAAAAATTATCACCACATCGCTGACTTTTATCAGTTTTCTATTTGGAATATAAAGCACTAGTAGTAGAGAAGGAACCAAAACTTATCCACTTCTTTTTTTACCATTTACCTCTATTCCAACCACCCTTCTTAGAGAACCTGTTTCTCTTACCCTACCTTTTCCATAACTTCGCATATTTCCTTTTTCTTTTTCCACCTACTTTATGTGGATAACCAACCTCAAAATTATCATATGCTTAATTAGCAATAAAGTCTTGCTTTCAAGGATCAAATCCTGAGATAGCCCAGAAGTGAACTTTTTCATCTTCGCCCTCATATCAAATACCAAATCCTGAGCGTTCCTTGATAGTTGATAAAACTTCAAGGCATGCTTTTTAACAGTCATCTTTACCTGCTTAAGATTTACAAACTCCTCAATCTTTACTTATCTCATCTCTTGAGGAAAGAAGCAATCAAGAAAAGTATTTGAGAAAGTCTTGTATAAGGACAACTTCTCAACATTACCTCTTACCCCATCCCACTCTTTGTACTATTAGTATGATATATTCTCAAGCTGATAAGCTATAAAATTTACCCCTTCCACATTCGTGGTTTGCATCACCTTAAAGATTTTCTCTATTTCACCTAAGAAACCCTAGGATCATCCTCCTTCTTTTCTCCAATAAAATTAGATGGATTCATCTTTATAAACTGGCCAACCCTTATAGCATCAGTACATGAAATACCAAATCTATCTCGCTCAGCCTAAATAAAAACCAACTAAGAAATAGTATAAATCAATTGAAAAAATTCTATATTCGGCACCTCACCTTGAAGAAGACTAGTAAAAACTGGTGGAACTCCAGAAATATCAGGGACTAGACCCCTAAACTAAGTATGGATCCACTGTGTTCCTTTCACACTATCCCCAAATAGGATAAAAGTATTTCTTTGTTTTCCAGATCATGGAGGCATGGTATGAAAAACAAATAGAAAAGGATTAGAGAAGATTTCATGACTTAAACTCCAAGCTTGAAAATAGAATACCAAGAAAGTAAAACATTCCTAAATACCTTGTATCCTCTCTCTTATGAGTGTGGCACACTACATATCCCTTAAAGAGACTCTACTAGACACGAATTTATGGAGTCCTAATTGACCATGAACCTAAAGATCTAATACCAACTTGACATGGCCCAATCTAGGGCCTTGTCATAATGGGCATCCTAATTCCAATCGAGACTAGAGACCATCCTCATTACCCAACCTAACCAACTACGCATATCCTGAGTCAAATGAATTTTGAACAAGGATAGCTTTATTCTAAAATCCAAGACTCTGGATAGGTCTATGACCCTAACCACAAAAATGGGCCCCAACTATCTAATACCAATGAATAACCAATACTAAACTAAACTGTATTCCAAAACCAAACGAATAACCTCTGTGGGTTTTTGTTTCCATGCCTATTTTACTATCGGTAGTGGTATGAACATAGAACTGACATGTCTAGGATAATTTTGGGTCTTATTGTGTTATTTTTTGTATTGTGATGTTTTGTGTAATTAGGAGATTTTGAGTATTTAAGGCAGTAGTATGATTTTGACTAATTTTTATAACCCTTAAAATTGTGTGTTTTAGAACTATGTGTTGATGTTTATAGTGTGAACTTTGTGGATCTTGTTATGGCATTAGTATTAGGGACATGATAATAATTTTATAACAATTATATGAATTGAATGAGAAGTAGTTAGTAATATAGACTTTGTGCTATAAGAATGTGAGATGCTACCTATTTCTCTTTGTACATTAAATTTAGAACTTACCTAGTTAGTCTTGCCTAGGTTGAAGGATAGTCAGTTAGGAAAGGATCATAGGCCATTTTTATATTTTAGTCCACTTTTGCATAAATGACCTTCTATGTGCGAATTGTATCCCTTTATCCTTATTTTGACCATTATAAGCTATTTTTCTTGTTACACCTTTCACCTTACCATGTGTGTTACAATGAACCTGTCTTGATTCTGGTCCTTCATGGACATTGTGCACCTCATCTCAGGCAAAAATCCTAAGTTGAGGGTGGCTATCATAGGGGTGCTAGGGTAAAATAGGTATGAAGAAGCATAAAATAAGAGAAAAAGTTAGTAGGGCTAGGTGTGAGAAAAAAAAGAAAAAAAAATAAAGAAAAAGAAAAAAATTATGAAAAAGTGAAAAACAAAGAATAAAAAGACCACACCCAGCCTAAATGTGCAAAAAAGAATAAAAAAGAAAAATAAGGATTGAATAAATGAAAATTGGCTAGTAAGTGCGAACCCAAAGTTAGTCTAGTGACAAGGAGGCTTAGTCACTTTAAATGTCCATATCTATCACACCAGCCCTAAGTCTACATTACAAACTGAGTAAAGCCCTATAGTGATTCTGACTTGACTAACTGAATGTTTTATTAAAGAAAATAAGAGAAAGCCTATGGTATTTAACATGCTTTGACTGGATGTTCTTTGTTGAGTGTGATTGACTCTTGACCATCCTTTCATTGACATGCATGATTTCATATGAGTGAGTGGGAAATTCTTTTTTTGAGGGCACTTGAGTCATGTTCCTAGCTATCTGCTTGTTCTAGGTAGTGTAATTTGTACATAGGAGTGGTTTTATATTTCTAATGTAAATATTGTTCCTTGATTCCTTTGTGTCACATTGTTATGCTTCAATTTCATACACAGTTGGTTTCTAAAAGTAATATAGGAGGGGATGTTGTGATTTGAAATAAATATGATGACTGACTGCCTTGAATATCTTAGATTCTCTTAGTTAAGCATTATTTTTGTTTGTTGTGTTTTTGTTGCCTGAGGACATGCAAAAACTCTAAGTTGAGGGTGTTGATGTGATATAGAAATATAACACTTTCGATACTTAAAGGAGGAAAATATGTAGATTTCTGAGGCCTTTTGTTAGATATGATCTGTTGTGGGTATGTTTTACAAGAAACTATGATTTGAATGATAAGTTCATAAAAATGGTGAAATGGGTGCTTTTGGCACTTTTTGAGCAATTATGGATGACTGGGATTTTCTTGGCTTAATCATGATCAATGCATATTCGAATTTCATAGTAGAGCTGAAAAACTGACTCTTGGAACCTACTAAGTCAACCTACGGACCACATGTTGATTTATTGACCATAGGTAGACAAAGCGGGTACCAGAAAGTCCAAAATCCCAAGAGTCAACTTGCAGGAAAATTCCCATAAAGTACATTCAGTTGGTACCTATGCCTAGGGAAGACCGCAAGTACAACCTCCATCAGGACCAACCCACATGTATAGGGAGCGGATGGCCATAGACCCTAATTTCTCCTATTCTATTAAGGCTTAGTTTTTAGAGTTTTCTCTTGTACTATCAATACCATTTATGTACTTTTTATTATAGGTTTGCCACTTTTAACACTTACAACTATATTTTGATTTCAAGATCTATCTTTGATCTTGGGATTTCATTGCATTGACTTTGCTTGATATTCAGTTTACAGTTTTGGGTTTCTTTTATCTTATCATTATGATTTCATCTTTCATTTCCAAAATTAATGTTATTGATATCATCATAATTATGTGCGATGAAAACCTATAGCTAGAGTTGTAGAAACCCTGGCAGATTGATAGGGGAATTATGATTGTCGATCAGAAACCATACCCATGCCATGTAATTCTTTATCTTCAATTTGATTGATTTCTTAATGGGTGCAAATATTAGGATCCTGCATAGATATTACTACTTTCTCTAATAAAGGGGTAGTAACTAGGAAAAGATAAAGATAATATTAATTTGGCAAATTAATAGTCGATCCGTTGCAGCACAACTATATATCTGAATGATTATTAGCCTTCATCTAGTAACTTGAGTCTCAAAAGATGATAGTTAACTGAGATCAGGGTAAGGGTTAGTAATACGACATTCTGAGAATCAATAGGTAAAGGGTAAATCCTCCTACTCATCCAAAAGACGATAGTAGGTACATAACTTATCAGTTCTGCATGCAAGGTATTGGGACGGTTCAATAATGTACGAGAAACCTTCAAAGTTGAGATGCAAGGGGGAATACAATCCTAGTTTCCACTCATCGTTGACTTTTAAGAAATTTAATATTGTTTTGTGTTAGAGAAAAATACAAACTAATCCCCTATTTACTTTACTGTTTTGCCCATAGAATAAAACTACTGAGATCTGTTAAACCACGTGTTCCTTTGGGATTCAAACACAACCTTAGTTGGGTTACTATATCTTGATAGTGATCGTATCATCATCTAAACGGAGGTATTGCTTTGACGTCATCATGTCCAGAAGAATATCAATCCCAAAATCAATTTCCCTATTGGGATGAACACCAAAAAGATCATTAGGAAATACCTCGGGGAACTCACAAACCACAGGGACAAATCATAATGACGAACCATCAGAACTAGAGTCTTTAACATGCACTAAATGGTAGATACACCCCTTGGAAATCAATATCGGGGCTATATGATAAGAAATTAATCTTCCCTAAGGCACTAAGGAACTTCCTTCCCATTTAATCATGGGTTTATTCAAAAGTTTGAAATTAAACCTTCGGGTCTAACAATCAAGAGAGGCAAAGTACAAGTACAACCGATCCATCCCCAAGATCATATCAATGTCTAACATTTCCAACTCAATCAGATCCACTAAAGTCTACCTACCACAGATGGATAACACGCATCCCCCAAAGACTCTTCTATCCATAATAGCGTTACCCATTGGAGTGGACATAGAATAGGGTTCAAAATACAGTCAGGACCAAAACTAAAATGAATTTCCATATATGGGGTCACATAAGAAAAGAGAGATCCTTGATATGTAAAGAATACACATCATGGGAGAAGAGTTTTAGTTTACGAGTAACAATATCAAGAGATGCCTCAGAAACTTGATGGATAGAAAGAGAATATACACAGTTTTTACCAGTGTCAAAGCTAGAAGTTGTACCCTTTGATGCAAGAGTTGAAGAAGCAGAAATCGGGATCTTACTCGCCCTACTAGCAATATTCCCTGAAGGAAAGTTTCTCTAAATGTGTCCAGGTTGGCCGCATCTGAAAAAATTATTCCTTCTCTCATCACAAAGCCCACGATACAACTATCTATAAAATCTACAAGGAGGTTATCATAAAGCTGATTGGGCCCCACTGGACAGAGATTGGGGACCTTGTGACCTAAAACCACTATTGCTCTGGAAGCAGTGATCATCGAACAGCTTAGGATATGGGTGACTAGCTGTAGAATAAGAACATAAACTCCCCCATTTCTTCTTAAACCATTTCCTTCCATCTTTACCAATATTCTGTTGGCCACCACCCTACTTGGAATACCATGATATATTATTTGGCCTCTCCCCTAAATTGTCTTGTTTGTTCTTTTTATTTTTTACCTACTGTATATACACCACAACCTAGAGATATCCATGTTACTGTTTAGCAAGGCGGCCTTACACTCCAACACCAAGTCCCGAGACAAGCGCGAAACAAACTTTCTTATCTTAGCCCTCATGCTAGACACTAACTTAGGAGAATAACGAGTCAGTTAATGAAACTTCAAAGAATAATCCTTCACAATCATGTTTCCTTGCTTCAAATTAACAAACATCTCAGCCTTCGCCTCCCTCAACTTCTGAGAAAAAAACAATCAAGAAAAGAACTAAAAAAATCCTCCTATAAATCCAACTCTACTTTATCTCCCCTAGACTAGGCTCACTTAACATATCACTGATAATCCATATGCTTCAGTTGGTATGCAGTGAATTCCACACCCTCGGAGTCAAAAGCATACATCATACGAAAATCCTCTCTATTTCATCTATGAACTCTTTAGGATCTTCTTCAACCTTAGATCCAGTAAAGGTTGGAGGATTATGTCTCATAAATTGTCCAACCCTAGTGGTGTCAGAAGAACTCACAACAACACTTGTAGGATAGAAAGAATAAAATCAGCATTATTAATATCTCCTGAGTTGACTGAGCAGGGGTGTCACCAGTAGGAGAATGATCAGTGGAGACCAGTGGAACTCTACTAGGGTAATCAAAAGTGGTGACCTTAGACCAGGTCTGAACTCAATGAGTAGGATGAGCCCCCTCCATATAGTCCTCAAGCAGGACAGAAGAGTCTCCATGGGCATTAAATCTCTTAGGAGGCGTAATCTAAAAAGTTAACAAAAGGGAATTAGATGATAGTTAAACACCCAAGACTCTACATCTTGAAAGTAGATCTCAAGAAAGTTAAACATTCCTAAATTTCTCATAGCCTCTCTCCTATAAGTGTGGCATGCTAAACACCCATAAAAGAGACTCCACTTGACATAACTTTATGGATACCCCATGAGACCAAACCTAGGCTATAATACCAACTTTGTAACAACCCAAACCAGGGCCTGACCATGATGGGTATTGCAAGTCCATCATGAATCGGACACCACCCCCTTTGCCTAACCACACAAAATATAGAACACCTAGAAGTAGCTGAAATTTGAATATATAACAAGACAGAAAGATGACAAAAAACAATGATGACTAAGAGTGTCAACATCAATAACCAACAACAATAATATCTACAAAGCCTGATAATGACAATGACAATTACATTCCTCCGACTCTGATAATGACAATGACAATGATAATGATAATGTTAATGTGAACTTTTCAATTCTAGTTTATCAAATGAAGTTGATGAAATAATCAAATCTTTTGGAGAATGGAAGCTCACCACTTCACCACCAACGATCTATGAACCAAGCCGATCTACCTAACATTACATAAAAAGTAGAGTATCTTTGGTGCCTATATCGCATGGGGATATAGTATTCGAAGATAGTTAGTAGATTGAGCACTTGCATGATACTCAGGGATAGTGGAAAATATTATGTCAAGTCATATCCATTTCATACCCACTGTACATGTTCACATACGTATATACATGAATATATTTATATATATAATAAATGATGGGGTAGGGAATGTTGTTTAGAATAATAGTAAAATATTATCCTAGGCTATGTAACTCAACCTAAATAAATAGGCACCCATCAGCTATATGGGTTCATCTCCCCCTATAGTGCATATTAGCCACATGAACCAGAGGTTTCAAGAAAGAAAAGGGAATTCCCCGGCCCTACGTCAATCCAAGATACTATTATATATCATTAGTGTGAACTGTGCACACAGTCATCAACACCAAATCTTATGTCGGCAAACACGAGTTTCCAATATAAGTTATCCAAGACCCACACCTACACGGCTTAGCTACATAACCCTATTAAACCTAATTTAAAACAAGTTTCATATAATCCATTTACTAACCAATCAATGAATCGTTAAGACACACCATGGGTATCATCATACCCTTACACTTGCAAGCTTATATCTATGCCATAACAATCACATTAACTTGGGGGAATGCCTCAACCCCTTTGTTCATTAAATCAAATCATAGACAACAAGGCCTTCAAAATACATGTTCATTGTTTAACCATTTATGCAATGGAATAATATATGTGGGTAAGTAAAACCAAGTGACAATTTCACAATTCAAAATCATTTACATAAGTGGGTTGAGGAAACATAGTTATTCAAAACCAATTCCAATTTCAAAATATTAATTTGGGGAAAAATGCAACCCCCATTCCAAATCCTACACCCATACACCCCATTGTTTCAAAAGGTTCAATTAAAACCATGAACAACTCATAAAAATCATGAGAAAGCAATTCAAATATCAACCATTCCAAAACTCTCAACCACATTAAAAACAACATTTAAAGACATAAAATAAAATAATGTAAAACACATGCTTTTCATAAAATAAGAATTGGAGAAGAGTAACATGCCTTAAATACCATGATTTATGGAGATAAATCAACCATTTAAGCCCTTAGATAACCAACTTCTTGGAAACCTAAAGTATCTTAACATTGAAGAATTTAGAGAGATTGAGAGAGTGATTTGAGTGTTAAAGTGTTGAAAATAATATCCCAAAGATTTTTTATGGTCGTGGATATTAAGTAAGGGAAGATGGAAATGTCTAAAGTGTACTCAACTACAAAGTTGGAAAATTATCGCTAGTGACTAAGGGTTACTATACGGCTCGTAAGGACTCACTATGCTTGTCACCACGTGTCATTATCTCAAAAATAGTTGAAGGAACCTACTTTTGTGACCCTAAGACTCCCATATTGTGGCTCATTAAGAGACCTATCACTCCTAGGGTCTAAGTCGTAGTTAAGATAGAATACTTTGGGCATTATGCTGGTTTTGGTTATGGATGGGACTGTATGACACATTTTTTGTCTTTACGACTCGTAACCTCTTAGTTATGGCCATAAAAGATACTTTACGCTAACATATTGTTCAAACTATGATTTGGTAAAGACCTGTGATGAAAAACTCATTAGGAGTGTCGTATTCTGGGTAGTGAGTTTAAAACCTCAAAAATTCTCAGGGACCAAAATCTAGGGTGTTACAATTAGTCCCTGACCTAATTTTATCTAATTACTTAAATATCATGTATAGCATAGGTTTGTTATAAAATAAATATTATATTTTTAATATACCATAATTAATAGAAAATTATTTCTAATATTTTAACATATCAAGATTCACTATCTCCGCTTAAAATATTAATAAGTTATAAAATTATCAAAGTGTATCATAACTAAATAGATAGTGTATTTTAAAAATAGCTAGTTATAAGGGCATGCCACGTCAAGTGAACGGGGCCAATAGGATCATGTCACATATCTAAATGATGCAGTAAGCCTAGAGAAATCAAAAGCCCATAAAATGTGTTATGTCACTTAAATCTGATTGGTCAAAAGAAATCCACCTTGACCATGACTCTTTTCTTCTTATAACTATAAATAGGGGGCATCATTATTTTATCAAGTTTAAGTATAGTTAGTAGCTGAAAAATAATCTATTCTCTTTACTATCAATGAGAATAAAGTCCACCATAGCTCTTTTCCATTAATTAAAAGAAAATAGAAATTCATCATAGGTGTAATATCAACTGTTAAATGAAATAATTTGATAGTGTATTTCAGAAATAGATAGTTATAAGGGCATGGCACATCGAGTGAAGGGGCCAATAGGATCATGCCACATATCAAAATGATACAGTAAGCCTAGTAAAATTCAAAGCCCACAAAAGGTATCATATCACTTAAATCTGATTGGTCAAAAGAAATTCACCATCATCATGACTCTTTCCTTTCTATAACAATAAATAAGGATCCTATAATTCATGAAAGGACACCAACAACTCTAACAAGAATCAAGAGAGAGCATCGTATATCAAACACACTAGATTTCTCTACAAGCTAAAAATCAAGCATTCAAGTTTCTCAAGATTCAAGATCAAGACCACAAGATTCAAGAACAACACCAAAAGCCTTTGAATTCAAGTATGAGACAAGATCAAATACATCAAATTCACAAATAAAGTTTTCAAATTCAAGATCAGGTTCGAATCCTTAGAATTTATATTTGAAAGGCAAAGAAGTGGATTCCTATAGATTGTAATAATCACATATTGAAATTAATAAAATGATTGTTGTAATATTTTGTCATTCTAATTATTTTTTTTCAGTTACAAATTTTATTGTCAAACAAATTTTACTATGTATAGTGGAATAATTTGTACCTCTCGTCTAAAATTTTCTAACATCAAAGTTTAAAAATACTAAAATGACTTTCAAGAAGGCTAATTCTTAATCAATTGCCTCTAATACTGTTGATTTCAAATTCGCTGCTAACAGAATGTATCCTTGGTGGTACTTTTGGAAGCATTGGAGTTGTCACAAGGAGCAAGGCCAACATGTTAGGACAAAAAATACATCAAGTGTCATCCATACTATCTCTAATTTCATCAATTGTCATCTGCACTATCTTTAATTTTGTATCTTCAACCTAAAAAGGACTAAGGTTTCATGAAAGTGCTTCAGAAGAGGTAAGTAATGTGGTAGAGACACTTAAGAAGATTCTAGCTCTACTTGAGCAATCTGATTTAAAATATTCAGATACTAAGAATGGTGGTCGTTCAACCAACTCATCATCTTTACTTACAGTGCATAAGCTGAGCACTTCAAAGATCAACTTATGTGATAATTCATGTTACTCTCCAACATCTTCAGTGATAATGTAAGTAATGGTAATTGATGTCTCATCTATGGAGGTGCCGCTTGAAAGCCTGATAGGGGAAATTAAAGGTCTTGCAGAATATGTGCAAATTCAAAATAATCAGATTGATAAGTTAGTGGATATGATGAATGGATTAATATATGAGGATTCTAGACATAAACCTAGAAAAGCTCCATAAGTGCTAAAACAAACACCACCTACTAAGGAGGTACACATCTCTTATGAGGGGATGATCTCGATTGATCACTTGAAGGAGTATATTGAAGGGACCCTTAAAGACAAGTATGATGTAGTCACCAAGTCTTTATGGACATATGTCAAGCCCTACACTGCAAAAATTGATAGCTTTAAAATGCCTGCCAGCTATCAACCCCCTAAATTTCAACAATTTGAGGGCAAAGGAAATCCAAAGAAATATGTCGCACATTTTGTGGCATGTAATAATTCTAGAACCTACGGTGAATATCTTTTCAAAAAATTTATGCATTCCGTAAAGGAATATGCCTTTTATTGGTAGATGAACCTTGAGCCTAATTTCATCGATAGTTGGGAGAAATTGGAGCATGAGTTCCAAAATAACTTCTATAGAACAAGGAGTATAGTGAGCATGGTAGATCTCCAAAATACTTATCAAATAAAGGATGATTTAGTCATTCACTTTATCAATAGATGGAAAAATATGAGCCTAAACTGCAATATAGGCTCAGTGAAACTTCTACAATAGAGATGTACATCCAAGGAATGCATTGGGAGCTTCTCTATATCTTGCAAGATGTTAAACTAAAATCCTTTGAAGAGTTAGATTCTCATTCTCATGACATATAGTTGAGCATGTCTTCAACCAAAAAGGGAGTAGCGTCTCTATCCATAACCCTCGAAGGGGAAAAAGGATAAGCAGGAAACCAAAAGATGAAGCAAGTTTGTTCCAAAAAATGACAACAAGGAATCCATGAATGTTAACGTGTCCCCTATAAGGTTCACCATAAAGGTAAGCAAGCAAAGCATGAAGATGACTTCTCGTGCACGTCTAAATAAGAAGTTGACATTGAAGGAGATAAAAGAAAAGGAATACCCCTTCCATAATTCTGATATTGCTAAAATTTTCAATAAACTTCTTGAGCAAAAGCTCATTTATCTACAAGAGATAAAACGACCCTATAAGGCTGAAAAGACTAATGACCCAAACTATTACAAGTATCATAGGCTTGTGGGTCACCCTCTAGAGATATATTTTGGCTTAAAAGGCATAATCATGCAACTAGCAAATTAGAAGAAGATATTATTTAATGATAATAAGGTTAGTTCTCAAAAAAATTCTATGACTTTGGGCTCGCTTGATTCGGTCCTAATATAATTTAAACACCATAAAGAGGAATGATTAGATCATGATAAGTCTTCATTTATTGAAATTGATGATTAAGGTTGGACTCTAGTGACTAGGCATAGACATAAGAAGATCATTCTATGAAAAGAGTCACCCAAGCAGCCTACTAGAAGGAGGATGGTAAGTAAATTAAGGAAACAAAAGCCGGTTAAGCTTTTGAAGAGAACAAGGGTAGTGGAGCATCACCACCAAAAACTATGAAGTCCTATGACTTTGAAAGAATTCTTACCAAGTTGTTTCCGTGCAAAGAATATTCAAGTCAACCTTAAGGCAACTTGCTTTAATATTAGTAAAGAAAGAGCATAGGGTGAGATCCTACCTATGTAAGTTCCTTCACCTTCTAAAAATACCATGGAACCTTGTGGTCGAGAAGCACATGTATATGATACAAAAATCATATTTACAAATAATTATCATCTTCTTGGTGAAACCCTACACAATTATCCCTTGTATATGTTGGGTTATGTTCTAGGAAAGAAGATAAATATAATATTCAGAGAAGAGAGATCTAGAGTCAATATCTTATCTATTCGCACAGTAAAAAGAACTTGGCATTGCTATTGATAAACTTTCTAAAATCCATTTGATGATCCAAGAGTTCAACTAAGGGTATCAGAGGGACATTGGATTTATCAAGTTTGGGATTCATATGTATAATTTGCGATCAAATGAGTTGATATATGTGATTGATGCCATGACTGCATACAATATATTATTTAGTAGGCCTTGGGTATATGAGAACAAAATTATCTCACCCTTTTACTATCAATGCTTAAAGAATATCGAACACAGAATGCAAAGAAATATAGTTACAGATGATAAGCTATTCACTAAAGCTGAGTTAAACTTTACGGATGCAAATTTCTACTTGAAGAATTATTTTGTAAATAAGAAAAGGCTTGATGATGTCAGAATAACTAGTGTGATGATATTGTAGCTAAGAAGGTTACAGTGGGTATAAAAAAGTCACCTCTTAGAAGCCTCCTTCCACCTTGAATAAAAAAAGCATTGCATCCACGAAAAAAAGGCAAATCATGTTCTCCTCTATGTACCAAATCTTAAGAAAGAGAAATATCATTCATCAAATTTCCAATAAAATGTAATAGGAGGGATAAATCTACCTATCAAGAAAATTAACACAATAAACTTAGACTCAAGGTTACTTAGAGAAATTATGGCTCAAAATCCGCCATAAGTTATAACACTCCCTACTAAATGTCCAAAAGAAGGATTTAATTCAAATGCATATAAGCTATTTGCAAAGGATGGATATAAACCTAATAAGCCATCAAAGTTATGAAAACTCCCATCAAAGGCTTCCACCAGGCAAACGCGTGAATTCCTAGGTTACATTCCACCACCTCTTGTTCTCATCTCCATAAGAAGTATGATTAGTAACTATATCACTATAGAAGAGCATCTACTACTTCTAACAAAAGGCCTTCTATCTTTGATCAACTAGGAGAATAAGCTTATAAAAATTTTGTGTTTGAGAGGTTGGGTCTAATAAATACAATATAAATCAGCAAGCACTGAAAAAGTTGTCTAAAAACAACAAAGCATCTTCATCTAGGATCCAGAAGGATTTCCAAAGATTGATACATTCAAGAATGAGGCAACAATCAGAATTTGTGTTTTAATGCAAGGAGATGTTAAAATCAAACACTCATACTGTGGTTTATTCTAAGAAATGTATGGAAGATAAAGAAAGTGCAGGCTCCTTATATCATATTACAACTCATAATGAGAATGGTGTCTTATCTCAAATAAAGGTTGATGAAGAGATAGAATATATTTCCTTGTGTTAGAATATATCTATCAACAATGATGATCTACAAGAAAAGGAAAATATTAGAAATGATCCATCAAAACTTAAAGAAGAAGTAAATACCATAATTGATCCCTTGAAGGAAGTCAATCTTGGCACTGATGAAGACCCAAGACCAACTTACCTAAGCATTTTTTCTAGAAATAATTGAATAAATTGCTCATATGAACATACTCAAAGAAAATAGATATGTTTTCACGTGGATTTTTATGAAGATGCCTGGCTTATATCCACTAGTATTAGTCCATCAGTTAGTGGTCAAGAATGGTGCTCTCCCTATTAAGCAAGTCTAAAGGTTCTTTAGTCCAGATTCAGTTACATTAATTGAAAATGAGGTTAACAAACTCATTGAAGCTGGATTTATTGGTAAAGTTAAATAACCATAGAGATTTCAAGTACTATTCTTTTGAGAAAGAAGAATGGACAAATTTGAGTTTGTGCCGAATTTAGGAATCTCAACAATGCCTTTCTTAAGGATTATTTTCCAATTCCAATTACAGAGTTGATGATTGATACTAATAATGGTTATAAGGTAATGTCCTTCACGGATAGCTCATTCAGCTATAACTAAATCTACATGGCACCAAAGAATGAAGAGTTCAATGCATATCGTATGAACACAAGTATTTATTGCTATAAAGTGATGTTTTTTTATTTGAAGAATGTTGGTTTCACTTATCAAAGGGTCATAAAAAAACATATTTGATGGCCTACTCTATAAAAATATTAATTGTTATGTGGATGACTTAGTGATGAAATCAAGAAAGAAGGACGACCACTTGAAAGACCTAAGAATTCTATTCAAGTTTCTCTAAAGATATCAACTTAGGATGAATACATTGAAATGTGCCTTTAAAGTTACTTTTGGAAAGATCCTTGGCATTATTGTATAACACCAAAGAATTGAAATTGATCAAAGCCAAGGTCAATGAAAGTCTAAAGATTCTTGATCCTAGAAATATTCATGAGTTAGAAAGCCTTCAGGGAAGGCTAGAATATTTAAAGAGGACCATCCCAAACCTAGCCAGAAAATATCAACCATTTAGAAATCGCATGAAGAAGAATGCTCCTTTTAAATGAGACCAAGATTATAGTAAGGCCTTTGAAAGTGTCAATCATACATGATGAAGCCTCTGGTTCTTGCAGCACCCATATCTAGAAAACCATTGATACTCTGTATCACAGCAAAAAAAAGTCAGTTGGAGAACTACTGGATCAAGAAAATAGTGAAGGCAAAGAAAACTCTCTTTACTATTTGAGTTGAATGGTGAAACCAAATAAGCTGAAATATTCTCCAATCAAAAAGATGTATTTGGAATCATCCTTCTCAATCTAAGAGATTAAACACTACTTTCAAACTCATGTCATTCACATTATTTATAGGAAAAATCCCATCAAGTCTATGATGTCAAAACGAGTCCATAGTCATCGATTTGCAAGGTGGTACCTTATATTTCAATAGTTTAAGATCATGTATATTTCCTAAAAAGGCAGTAAAGGGAAAATTACTTACGAACTTCTTGACAGACCACCCGATACTTGATTATTGGAAATTAAATGATGAACTTTCTGGTGAAGATTCAATGATTGTTGAACTTAGATCCCCATTGATGATATTCTTTGATAGTGTCGCACATCTAGGTAAAGCTAGTTCTGGCGTGGTGATTGTCACTCCTCAAGGAGAGGTCATCCCATACTTTTTTACCTTGACAAACCATTGCTCCAATAATATATTATTGAATATCATGAATTAATACTCAAGATGGTAATGGTTAATGAGATGAAGTAACTACAATTACAAGCCTTTGGTGACTTTAAATTAGTGATCAAGCAACTCTTGGAAAGATATGAAGTTAAAAATCCTGAGCTATGTATATATATTAATTATGCTCAAAATTTTATGGGATGGCGTTGAAATGTGACCCTTCATCACGTGCCAAGAAAAGAAAACAAGTAAGCTAATGTCTTGGTTGTTTTATCCTTAACCCTAACTCTTTAAAACCAAAAATGAGTTACTATCTGTAAAGAATGGGCAGTACCACTACCGAATATCGGTGAATATGTAAATAACAAAATTGAACACCTCGTTGCTATGTCTAAAGTTTTAAAGATAGATAGCGCTAACTTGTCATTAATTAATTTCTCTATTGGATACTTCCAAAGGATAAAAGGAGAAGGACTAATATCTGTTGTTGTGTTACTCGACTTTCTTTACTACAAAGACATAATAAATATAAGATCATTTGAAAAATACTCTCATGATCTTTGGGAGAGATAGAAATAGTACAATCTATGGATGAAGCACACTTAGGAGTTTGTGGATTTATTATGCTTTGATGCAAGTAACTCCATACTCACTTGCTTTTGAAATTTAAATAGTCCTTTCACTTAAGCATTAAATACATTTTGCAAGACTGGCTATCCAATAAGGCCTCATCAAAGAAGAAAATGCTAAGTTGTATATTGCGGATTTAGAAGGTCTTGATGAGAAAAGGTTGGAAGCTCATCAAAACATGTTATCAAGCCCGTTTACCTTATCCTTTCAATAAAAGAGTTTGCTGAAGGTACTTTCAAATTTGAGATCAAGTCCTTGGATTAAGAAGACCCATTATTACTTCTTATAAGTCTTGAGGAAAAATTCACCTCAAAGAATGATGGGTCATATGTCGTACAAGAGGCATACTCAAATGATGCTTACAAGCTTATTAATGCAGATTATGTAAAAATTAGTCATATCAATGCCAATTTCTTGAATAAATACTATCCATAAAGGAAGATGACATTTCTTCAGTCACAAGTATAAACTACATGTTCACTTTTAGACCGCAAGAGTATAAACTGTGTGTGGCTCAAAAAAATATTCAGCAGAACTACATTGTGACTTGGTCCTTATTACCAAGGTGCATAGGCACTTAGAATTTTATTTTGAGTTTAATTTCATGAGTTTCATAAAAATATATTCCCACCTTATTCACCATATGAATACTAAGTCTGTAATATTCTTATTAATTTTTGGACGTACACCATATATTTGTTGCTTAATGGAGGCATCCCATCAAAAAGAAAAAGAGATCCTTCAACGGGATTTGGAATGCTAAAGTTCTCCAACCTTACAATTAAGGAAAAAATCTACCAAGCCTTGAATTTGAAGTCAAAAATATATCAAGTCTAAAAACTGAATTCTCCAAATCTGCTTGTAAGCTAAAGACTTCAAATCTACAAGGTTTGTAAGTTGATTTCGTTAAATTTTCCATGTCTTCAAATTCAACAAATTTGAAAGTTGAACCAACAAAATCGTCAAATTTG
This sequence comes from Capsicum annuum, assembly GCF_002878395.1. NCBI lineage: Eukaryota > Viridiplantae > Streptophyta > Magnoliopsida > Solanales > Solanaceae > Capsicum > Capsicum annuum. Next base: position 116,919,742 of record NC_061121.1, read on the forward strand.
CAAGTAGAAGTTGACTAAATTTCCAAGTCTTCAAATTGAGGCCTCTTAAATTTTTGTGCTTTAAGGTGGACATAATTTGTCCTTTGCACCTTAAGCTGGTCTCTTCATGGCTTCATCCTTAAAAAGATCTAAAAATTTCCATGCCTTAAGGTTGACAAGATTTGTCCCTTTTCACCTCAAGCTAGCTTGTTTAACGAATTTCTACTTAAAAGGATCTCAAAATTTTTATGCCTTAAGGTGGACACGATTTGTCCCTTTGCACCTTAAGCTTGTCTCTTCACTAATTTATCCTTATAAAGATCATAAAATTTTCATGCCTTAAGGTCAACAAGATTTGTCCCTTTGCACCTTAAGCTACTATCTTTAGCGGATTTATACATAAAAGAATCTAAAAATTTCCATGCCTTAAGGTGGACAACATTTTCCCCTTTGCACCATAAGCTAGAATTTTGATGGATTTGTTATGTAAAGCAGTCGAACTTGTCAGGTTTTATAGTGTCGAAGACGAAGTTAAACTCTCACATCTTAAGCTAACCATGGCATAGGTACATCTGTGAAAAAGGACCGTACTTGAAGCCAAACTTGTCAGGTCTCAAGATGACAGAAATAAAGTTAAACTGTCTCACCTTAAGCTAATCATAACATAATTACATTGATTAAAAGGGACCATACTTGAAGCTGAACTTGTCAGGTCTCAAGGTGAGAGAGATGACGTTAAATTTTCGCACCTAAAGCTAACCTTTGCATAAGTACACAGGTGAAAAGGAACCATACTTAAAGCCAAACATGTTAGGTATCAAGGTGATGGAGAGAAGTTAAATTCTCACATCTTAGGCTAACTAGTTGTGATTTCATTTGTTTCAATCCTACAAAAGGGAGAGGAAAAGACAATATAAAGAAAACACAAATAGAAGAGATGTTACCTGTTATAATTTTTCAAACTCGAAAGCCAAATATAACCAACTTGAATCCAGACATGATGTTTTGGTGAGAATGATACCCTCAAAATCGAGTATGAAACAATCAAAACATCCTTTCATTATTACGTTTCTCCATCAATACATAAATCATTTAGTGAAGCAACGTAAATCTGAAATTCTCTATTGGACAAAATCTAGGATTAACTTCAAAAAAATTTCTAGAATGATTTCAAAAGTCATAAATTCCAAATCTTTGATATGTATATATGCATGTTTCTGGTATCTATAGACTCAAGCGGATCATGATTTTGATACTCCCACACTGATATATAATCTTTTTGGTTTCATTGCGAAAGTCTAAAACTATTGGTGCATCAAAATTCAATGTTGATTTTGGGATAGCATCTAAAAAGATATCAAAGATATTAAATTTCAAATTCCAGATATATTATGTCTAGTTTCACAAGGATCAAGCAGCTCATGATTTCGTCGTTCCTTCTTCGAGATATGGAAGTTTTAGTAAAGACACATAATCTAAAATTTTAAGCATGATAGAATTTAAGCTAGCTTAAAAATTTTGTCTTGAATTATTGAGAAAGAGTTCCATTTTAAATTTCTAATATGATATAAATTAAGAAGTCTTGTGTTAAAAATTTCAGACCATTCCTGATTTTGATATTTATACAATAAGTTATGAATTTACTACCACCATCATGTTGGGCTAGAAAAAGGATGAAAAATATTAAGAGACCCAAAAAAAATTAGAGAGAGTCAATAATAAATGAAAATGAATTAAAAGTCATATACCTGTAATACTAAGATAGTGTGCTAGCAACCAGCTGATGATATAATACCAGCAAAGAGTGTATATAGTGACAACTACGTGTGAATTCCAATGATTAATTAAGGGGTATTTATAGGGTTAAAAGAATGGAGATTTTTTTTCATCTCCAAGTTCGAGAAGGATTAAAATAAAGTGCATTAATTGTAGTAGGAGTAAAGTTAGGTTTGTTTTCTAGTCAGGTATATTTAGTCCGCTTTTCAATAGGAAAAGTGAATCGTGTAATTGTCTGCAACCGACAAAACTAATGTTACTACCTCCAATTTAATTTACAAAACTCCTAGTGATACTTGGCTTTGTGGGTGTTGAAACTTTTTCCATAAAATCAAGAATCTTGGCCAAAAAGAGTCAAGGTCAACTTCAATTTCAACATGGATAATTGTGCACACTCTATTATTAGAATATTACACAATTCAAAGAAGTTTCATGTGCAAATTCAACATGTTTTGCTGAATAGACATGAGCCAATCTATGGTGGTTTTAGCATTTCACATCATTTAAGACATCACATTTAAATTTCAAGTTTAGTTTATGAAGATCTAAATACTTCAATAAGTCATGAAGTGGGGTATTTGTGATCACATAAATTTTAAATATATTAGTCCAAATAATATTATGGATTAATATAATTAGATTATCTATTTCAATCCAAATAAATATGAACTTAATTAGAGTCCAATTTTTATTGGGCTAGTCAATTAGTTTGGGCTACAAACGATGAGCCCGATTTGTTAAGCCCAAGATATCATCATATTCTAGAAACCCAACTGGGTGTCATGTATCAAATGACGTGGCATGCCAAGTCAAGTGAAAGAGACCAATGGATCATGCCACATATCAAAATGATGCAGCAGACCTAATGAAATTAAAAGTCCATAAAATACGTCATAACACTTAAATATGATTGGTCAAAAGAAATCCACCTTCATCATGACTACTTTCTTCCTATAACTATAAATAGGAGGTCTCATAAGTCAGAAAAGATCACCAACAACTTTAACAAGAAGCAAGAGAGCTCATGGATCAAACACACCTGATTTCTCTATAAGCTACAAATCAAGAATTCAAGTTTATCATAATTCAAGATTAATCAAATGCCCTTGAATTCAAGTATAAGTCAAGATCAAATCCATCAAATTTACAAACCAAGTTCAAATTCAAGATCAATTTTGAAGCTCTTTAATTTATATTTGATATGGCGAATCAAAGGATTCATAGAGATTAAACACTCACATATTGAAATCAACAAAATTATTGTTGCGATTAATTTCTTGTCTCGGTTATTATTTTCTCGACTCGTATTTTATGTCTTTTTACGGTCAACTTACAAATACAAATATAAAATAGTTCTTTAAAAATACAAGTGCATTGGTGAAAATAGAATACGAATACAAACAAAATAAAATCATAAAATACAATTACAAAATGCAGTAGCTATAAGACAGAAATACAAATTAGTTCTTTAAAATACAACTGTGTATATAAAATATCAATGATGGTGCGATCTATAAAATGCAAATATAGATATGAACTACAAAATATAAATATAGATGTGAACTACAAAATATAAATATAGATGCAAACTATAAAATACAAATACAAAAATAAGCGTGAACTATAAATACAAATATAATTGTATCAATGAATATAAAAAAATAATTGGATAGCGCGAATACAAATACGATAAGTAATTACTTACTCTTGAGTAGCCATATATTTCAAAAATATGAAAAATACAAAATAGAAAAAATGAGACAAAAAAGTATAAAAAAATTAGAAAGAAAAAAAATAAGGAGAAATAGAATCTAGAGATAGAAAAGAGAAATAGAATAAAAATTGAAAAAACACAAAAAAGGAAAAAAATGAAAAAGAAAAAATACAAGAAAATGAAAAAAGAAAATAAAAAGAGAGAAATTGAAGTTAGAGTTAGAAGAGAAAAAATGAAAAGAAAGAATCGAAAAATAAAAAAGAACACAAAAACACACACAAAAAAAAGAAAAAAGTAAAAAAAATGAAAAAAGAGAAAAGAAATAACCAAAAAAATGATGGTAAAAAGAAATACAATGCACAGTTATGATATTTCGGTCATCATTCATGACTTATATCTGACGTAGTAATATTCTTTTAAAATATAAGAAAATAAAAAAATAATATACAAGCAAAAGAAGAAAAAATGGGAACGAAAAAAAAAAGAAACAAAAGGAAACTAAAAAGAAAAAAATGAGAAAGAAAAATAGGATTAAAAAATAATGAGAAGTAAATACAGATATAAAAGAGAGAGAGAAAAACGAAAAAAGAAGAAAAGGAAATAGAGACTAAAGATAGAAGAGAAAAAAAAAAGTTAAAAAGAAAGAAGAGAAGAAAAAACAAAAATAGATGCTATGAATTGTAATTTGAAAGTTATACCAGGGAAACTCTTATTTTAGAGAAATATAGATTATTCTGTGTAGGTGCCCCAAAAGGATAACCCTTTTATATTCTTCTCTCTTCTATATTATATTACCTCTTTCTTCTCATTTTATGTGTCGTCTTTTGACAAGACACAAAATTTAAGAAATAAATGATGACTTTGTAAAATTTACAAAATTATCCCTCTTAAAGTCATTTTAATGTTTACTTTTTAGTTGACATTTATATTTAATGCTAAAAAAAAGAATTAAAATTAGAAGATAAGTTAACAGCTATGGTAAGGATAGCAAAAGAAAATGAAGAAATAGACAGAAAAAAGAAATAGATAAGATAAAACAACAAACTACGGATGAAATACAGAAAATAGAAGAAACAAAAAATAATAGGATTTCAGAGTTAGAAAAGGAATTGCAAATGCTAAAAGATTTATATGAAAAAAGACAAAGAGAAAAAGATGAAAGGGATAAAGAACAAAAACTATTAGATGAAATAAATCAATTTAAAGAAAAATTACAAATAAAAAATGAAGAATTAAAGGCCAATGAATTAAAAATAAATACAATAGACACTTAAAAAATAAATGATTATGATTCAGAAGATAGTGACGCATATACAAAAATTTTAGAAAGAATAGAAGATCTAGAAATTAAGGAAAAAGTAGAAGCAGTCAATAAAAAAATAGAAGAAACAAACACAGAAGTAAATGCTCTTGATAAAAAGGACGACAAAAATATAATACCTAGTACATCAGAAATAATTTCTAGTACATCAGAAATAAGAAAACCAACATATAATTACAAAGATAAGCCAAAAAGGTACAACCCAAACAATGAATATAGATGGACACCAAAACAAATAGTTAATAAAAATTACAACTTCTTAGATTTGGACTGTATAATAGATACAAATAAGATAATACAACTATGGGTAGAATATATATCAAAACAATTACTAGATAATAGTATAGACACAACAGATACACCAGAATACATTGAAAGAACGTTAATAGGAACAGTAAAATTATGGCTATCAAATTTAACTGAGGAAAGTAAAAAGGTACTAAGATCTGACAAAAACACAGAAGGAACAACTAAAGCATCACCAATAGAAATATTGAAAAAATATGAAACAGTTATAAGAGATGAGTTTAGTAGTATGGCAACAGAAGAAGAAGAAGAGCAAGCACAAAATATAGAAAAAGATACAAACAGGAACCTAATATTAATATTAGCAATATGTAGTATGTGCTACATAGATGAATATACATGTATATTTAGAGAATATTATTATAAGGGAAAATATAATATAGAAGAAAGTAAGGAAATAAGAAAATTATATTTTAACAATCTACCTAAACTATTCAGTTCAAAAATAATAAAAAGTTGGGATGAAACAAAAAAATAATAGAAACTTTAAGAGTAAGGATAAAATTTTTACAATAATAGTATAAGAATACATGTGAAAAATACAGGGAAGAAATAAAAATGGAAAAAACATTAATAAAAAATTTTGTGAAGATAAGATAGCATCTCAATTTGGATGTAAAGAAAAATATTACAAGAAAAGAAAAAGGCATAAGAAATATAATAAATATAGAAAATCCCAATATAAATATAAAAAATCAAGAAAAAGATATTATGTAAAAGATTATAAATATAAAAGACCATATAGAAGAAAGAAATCTATAAAAGAATGTAAGTGTTATAATTGTGGAAAACTAGGACATATAGAAAAAGATTGTAAAATACCCAAAGATCCAAAAAAGAAATAGATATCGAAAATAAAAATAGAAAATAGAGAATACATGCAAATAGATTATATAGACTACGAATTAGAAAGTGAAGATAGTATATATGAAATTTCAGAAAATGAAACAGATAATGAAATAGATAGCGAATTAGATGACTGAAGAAAGCATATAAATAATAAGACAAGAAGAATATTTAGACGAAGAAGGAACAAACCAAAAAATTATATTTGACAGTAATATATTCGAAGAAATAAAAAGAAAGGAACTAGATTTAAGTGTAGAAAAAATATATAAAATACCAATAATAGGAAATATATTTAATAGACGAAAAGAAGAATACTATGTAATAAGTCAAAAAGAACATATAATAGATTGTAGATACGCGAAAGGTAAAGCTAGTATACCGCTAGTAACAAGGATAATAGTTAATAAAGAAATACAGGATATAAAGAGTAGAGACCCAATAAAATACGTACACCTTGGAGGAACGGAGATATTAATAAAAACATGTTTTAGGAAAGGAATAGATACACCAATAGAATTATATTTAGCAGATGATAGGATTATAAAACCTATAGAAAAACATATAATAAGTGCTATAAAAGGAAATCTAATATATCAAAAATATAAATTTATAATAAGTGCAAACTATTCAGTACCAATAACAGATAAAAATATAGATAAATTATTAGTACTATATTGGAAAATATCAGGAATAAAGTTAACCCCAAGAAGTAAAATATTTATAGCAAGATGTAAAAATTTATATGTATTAACAACAAAGCCTAAGATAACTGGAAAAAATAAAATAAATAAAATACAAATAAAAAGTCCTTTTGAGCAATTCATAAAAATAATAGATAATAATGATTACAGTTACCAGGATATAGATATAGAAGGAGATTTAGAAATAGTAAACGAACGGATAGGAACATCAAAGCGGATATCTTACGAAAAACTAGAACCATAAAAAAGAATAGCATATGGGATAACTCCAAAACCTAACACATATTATATAATAGGAACGATGGATGAGAAGGAATATTTAATATTAATAAACACAGAACATGAAGAAAATTATATGATGTGACATTTAATAAAACTGAAGAAATCAAAACTAATAATAATATATGCCCAGATTTACCAAGAAACTTAATAATTATTAAAAATACGATCGAAAAGGAAATTATAATAGGAGTCAGGAGGATAAAAATCGAATTTGAGGTAAAAGAAGAAACACAAAAGGCAGATATAATATTAGAAATAAAATAGTTAGAACAAGTAAGACCATACAATATAGAACACACTCAAATAACCATAACATATAATAAGGAAAAATTATTAATAAAAAGAGCTTTAATATGAAAATATATGTACTTATGAAAATAATAATAGAAGGATATTATAATAGATATTATACACCTATGATAGATACAGGAGCAGAAGCCAATCTATGTAGATATAACTATTTACCAGAAAGTAAATGGGATAAGTTAAAAACACCAATAGTAGTTAAAGGATTTAATAATGAATGAAGCCTAATTAAATATAAAACTACAAATGTAAAAATACAAATATGGGATAAAATACTAACAATAGAAGAAATTTATAATTATGACCAAACATCAAAAGATATGCTTTTAGGAATGCCATTTTTAGATAAACTATACCCGCACATAATAACTAAAACACACTGGTGGTTTACAACACCATGTAAATAAAAGGTTAGAGCAAAAAGAGTTACTAATAAAATAAGAAAGAAAACAGATTGGATAAAAGGAAGTGAAAAAATTACGCAAAAATTAAAAAATATAAAAATCATTGAAGATACGATAGAACTAATAATATTTTCAATAAATAAGGAAGAAATGACCATATTTTCAATATATAATGTAGAAATAATCAAAAATAAATTAAAAGAACTATATAGTGAAAATCCATTAAAAGGATGGAAAAAATATAAAACTACTGTAAAAACTGAACTACTAAATAAAGATAGTATAATAACTCAAAAACTATTAACATATAATTTTGATGATTTAAAGGAATTTAAAATACACATAGATGAATTATTAGTAAAATAATATATACAGAAAAGTAATAGTAAACACACTAACCCAACATTTATAGTAAATAAACATAGTAAACAAAAAAGAGGGAAAAGCAGGATGGTTATTGACTATAGAAACCTAAATGCAAAAACTATAACATATAATTACCCAATACCAAACAAGATATTAAAAATAAGACAAATACAATGATATAACTATTTTAGCAAGTTTGATTGTAAGTCAAAATTTTATCACTTAAAACTAGAAGAAGAATCTAAAAAGCTAACTGTATTTATAGTACCACAAGGCTTTTATGAATGGAATGTACTACCATTTGGATATAAAAATGCACCAGGAAGGTATCAACATTTTATGGATAACTATTTTAAACAATTACCTAATTGTATAGTATGCATAGACGATATATTATTTTATTCAAAAATTAAAGAGGAACATCTAAAATTATTAGAACAATGTATAAAAATAATAGAAAATTCAGGAATATGCCTAAGTGAGAAAAAGGCAGAAATAATGAAAAATCAGATAGAATTCTTAGGAATATAAATAGATAAAAACGGAGTAAAAATGCAACAACATATAGTACAAAAGATAATAAATTCAAAAGAAGAGTTAGATACAAAAAAGAAATTACAATCATTCTTACGATTAGTAAACCAAGTAAGAAAATATATACCAAAACTAGCAGAAAATTTAAAACCACTACAAAAAAGGTTAAAAAAGGATGTAGAATATAATTACAATGAAGAAGATAGAAAACAAGTACAAAAAATAAAAATACTTTGTAAAAATCTACCTAAATTATAATTTTCAGATGATAGCAAGAATTTTATATATATATATATAGTAGAAGCAGATGCAAGTGAGTACAGCTATGGAGGAGTACTCAAATACAAATATGAAAACGAAAAAATAGAACATCATTGTAGGTATTATTCAGGAACATTTAATGAAACAGAGATCAAATGGAAAATAAATAGGAAAGAATTATGTTCATTATATAAATATTTATTAGCATTTGAACCATATATCGTATATAACAAATTTATTGTGTGAACAGATTATACACAGGTACGATGGTGGCTAACTAAGAAAATACAAAATTCAGTTACAATAAAATAAAGACGGAGATTGGTATTAAATATATTAAATTTTACATTTACAGTTGAAATAATTAGTACTAAGAAAAATGTTATTGTAGACTATATATCAAGACAAAGCTACACAAACTGATATAACAGAAAAAGATGCACTAGAAGAAATACTCAAAACCTTAACTACACTTTCACTAAAAGTGAACAGTATGGGTAATGAGGTAGAAAAGCTAAAGACTAATGAAGATAAACTGAAGTCTAAAGCTATAAGTCAGCAGCATGACTATTAAAATGCAGAGCTACGTCGATCAAAAGACATAAAAAATTCAGAGCTAAAAGGAGACATTGGGATACTCCATAAAACCCATAACCTTTATCAATCTACAGCTGCAGGTACAAGCAAAGGAGTTAATAAACAAGGATTGACCCTGAACAAGATATTTGATAAACCATTTATACCAAAAATACAAAAAAAGATCCTTTATTCATAACCCCACAAACTACTACATATTTAGAAAGTCTAAACCAAGATTAAAAAAAGCCTATAACCAGATCAAATTTAGAAAATATCCATAAAATACAAACTTACCTAAACCTCAAACCTAGAGCCACAAATATCCAAGAACCAAACCAAGACTATATAACCCAAAAGTTAAAAGGATACAACAAGCTAATTGCACTCCCAAAGACCAGTGCAAACCTAGTTAAAACTTATTTCAGTTATGGATTACTTAATACCGTATATACCCAAGATGGAAGTGAATTATCAGCTATACCAGAAATATATAAAACATTTATAACCTACAAAAAGATAACCAAAGGAAATTTATTTTTCATAAAGTTTTATACAACGCTAGTAGAAATATTATATGATGAAATCAAACCAGTTATACAAGTTATAAAAATTGAATTGGCTAGAGATATGATCATACCAGAAGACATTGGACAGCAACAAGAAATACCTAAAGTAGAGATACCATATTTCGACGCAAACAAGCGAATATTGGAATATCTATCATTATTCAAGAACTAGCAAATGATTATCTCAATGAAAACCCGATATAGACTTACTATTCAAGAGATAGTTAATGATTTATTCAAATTCAAGAGAACTAAGACAGTCAGATATGGAAGAAGTCCAGAGGTGGATAATGATATTACTTAATCCAGAAAGACAACCAACTATAAGAGCAATTAAGAAAGGATTCATTTCAGAAGAATTATTGACCAGATACTGTAAGCTAATAAGACACAAATACCCAGATCACCTATGTTTAATATGCAATGGAGAAGATAATGTTATCCCAGAAGTCAAACTAGAATAAAAGAATCAATCAAAGCAAAAGGACCAATGACAAAGAAGATAGAGACAACTACAATAAACAGAGGAAAATCAACCAAAAAGATAAGGATGAAAAAAGCCAGCTGGAAGATGAAATGACAGAAGATATAAAGCAAGATAAAAAAGGACGGTCTAATGAGAAAATAAAGAAGATTCCCCGACAAGATAAAAAGTTACGAAAGAGACATGTACATTAATTATTGCTTAATTTTTCAGCACTTTTTGTAAAGTTATTTTTACTTTTTGTAAAAGGAGGACAAATGTAAAGTAGGAATAGTTTATGTAGGAATAGTTTACGCACTTTTTAGATTATAAATAGGCAGGCCATTCGGCAATCTAAGGCAAGTCTTTCTACGGAGAGAAGGCCTTCCTTGTAAACAATTAAAAATTCTCTCAAATATCCAAAAAGATATTCAGTTTTATACTCAGATATGGATGATCAAAGCTCAGAATTATCAAATCTACATGAACATGTATTTTCATTTATGATTATGAATAGCTAAGTCCATTAATTCCTAACAATCATGATATGATAAATAGATTCATATTAGTTACTATTTAGTAGAATTATTCAAAGAATAATATGTTGCAAAGTTTATTAGCAAAGAGGAAAAGGAGAAAGTTCCCAAAAGTATGTCATCCTAAAGGTGAAACCGATAAGGTAGAGAAGCCGTGATAGGATAGTAACCAGAGTTAAGGCGCTGTTTAGGGAAAAAGTATCCAAACGTACCAAGCTAATAGTGACAGAGGGACATAGTTATTTAAGATTAATCCGGTATATAGTAATCTAAAATGATCATGTTTTATTATATATATGATTGGAAGGAATACTTTGGAACTAAGCATCATATGAAAATGACAACCTACTTATCTAATGAGATGATAAATCAATTTAAGATATCTATTTTATATGTAATTAAGGATATAGAAGTAATAGATATAAAGAAACTTATATGGGAAATGATATTTGACCTGTAATTTTTAATTACAGCCGATGAATATATATAATGAAATGATGAGTGCACACACTTGTGGGTTCAAGTTGACCATTATTTTTCCAGTAGTTGTTGGGTCAAGAAGCAAGGGCCAGGAGTCCTTTGAAATAATTGAAATGTGTGAGCCAATCAGAAGAATATTTATGTTCTCAAAGTACTAGACAAATAAAGCAAATGCTATAATTGGGTGCTATGATCATGGCCAATAATTCAGGACTACTTCAAAAATTAAAAACCGTGGAACTGTGATTCAATTATTATTTAATCCTAAAATAATAATTTTTCATAATGTGAATACTCAATATTTGTTATAATAAATACAACCATTGATCCTTCAACAAGGACCCATTGTAACATCGTGTTGTTTATCTTCTTGTGGTAATTTTAGCAGTTCTCATTATGTGTTCTCACATGCAAAATGCAAAGTTGGATTTGGGTTTTGAATCGGAAATGAAAGGGGACAAACTAGTTAATAATGTGGTCGAGAAAATGACAGACTTTTGTTATTGAATTATGACTAGACTTTAATTCATGTTGAGTGTATTCCAAGCTATTGATGACATTAACCCACATAATTGAGTTTATCAACGAGAGAAAAATACAGCATGACCCATAACATCTCCAACAACGTATTTCGCTTTTTCTTTGTTTTCCTTTATTTTTATATATTCTTTAAAATGAACTTGTATCAACTACTCGAAATAAGAACCAGGTTCTTGAAACCATAAGTAAAACACTGTAAAGTAACTAAATGAAGATTTATTTTGAAAAATATCCTTACTCAATGGAGTAAAAAGCACGACTTACTCAATAACAACCTTATTACAATAAAAAAAATTAAAACAAATAATATCTGAAAAATGTAAAGAATTAAAAATACGGATAGACTACAGTATAACATAATTGTCGAAATTAGTAAAAACTCAATAAATGCACAAAAAGCAAAAATATCAAATTTAGAATCAACAATAGATAGTCTAGAATATATATATATCAACATAACCTATATACATTTAAATAAAATGAACAAAGAAGAATTTATGATAGATGAAAAAACATATGAAAATCACGAAGGATTAAAAATAAAAATAGTATTCTCTAATTTAGGAAGAAGATATAAGAAAATAGGTGAACATTAAATATAAATGTTCACC
>NC_061121.1:116932415-116950431 GCF_002878395.1 Capsicum annuum
AGAATATATATATATCAACATAACCTATATACATTTAAATAAAATGAACAAAGAAGAATTTATGATAGATGAAAAAACATATGAAAATCACGAAGGATTAAAAATAAAAATAGTATTCTCTAATTTAGGAAGAAGATATAAGAAAATAGGTGAACATTTATATTTAATGTTAGAAAAAGAAGAATTAAAATTAGAAGATAAGTTGGCAGTCATGGTAAGAATAGAAAGAGAAAACGAAGAAATAGATAAAATAAAATAACAAACCACAGAAGAAATATGAAAAATAGAAGAAACTAAAAATAGTAAGATTGTTGGATTAGAAAAAGAACTACAAATACTAAAAGACCTGTATGGAAAAAGATAGAAAGAAAAAGAAGAAAAATATAAAGAACAAAAATTATATAACGAGATAAATCAATTTAAGGAAAAATTAGAAATAAAAAATAAAGAATCATAAACCAGTGAACTAGAAATAAATACAATAGATGTTTAGAAACATATAATTATGATTCAGAAGGTAGTGAAACATATACAGAAATTCTAGAAAATATAGGAAAGCTAAAAATTAATGTAAAACAAGAAATAATTAATAAAGAAAACTTAGAAAATACAAACACAGAAATAAATACTCTTAATGAAGAAGACGATGAAAACATAATACCTAGTACATCAGAAATAAGAAAACCTACATATTATTATAAAGATAAGTTTTAAAAATATAACCTAAAAAATGAATATACCAAATGGACACCAAAACAAATAGCTAATAAAAATTATAACTTTTTAGATTTAGACTGTGTAATAGACACAAATAAAATAATACAATTATAGGTAGGATATATGTCAAAACAATTATTAGATAATAATATAGATACAACAAATACACCAGAATATATAGAAAGGACATTAATAGGAACAGTAAAATTATAGTTTTTAAATCTAGCCGAAGCAAGTAAAAAAGTATTAAGATCTGATAATAAAACAAAAGGAACATCAACAACTACAAAAATATCACCAACAAAAATATTGAAAAATATGAAGTAGCTATAAGAGATGAATTTAGTAGTATAACAACATAAGAAGAAGAACAAAATAAAGAAAAAGATACAAATAGGAATTTAATGTTAAAATTAGAAATATGTAATATGTGCTATATATATAAATATACGTGCGCATTTAAAGAATACTACTATAAGGGAACATATAATATAGAGGAAAGTAAAGAAATAAGAAGAGTATATTTTAGCAAATTACCTGAATTATTTAGTTCAAAAATAATAAAGAGTTGGGATGAAGCAAAAATAGTAGATACCCTAGGAGCAAGAATAAAATTTTTACAACAATGGCATAGAAATATATGTGAAAAATATAGAGAAGAAATAAAAATGGAAAAAACATTAATAAGAAATTTAGCATGTTGCAAAGATAAAATAGCACCTCAATTTGGATGTGAAGAAAGATATTATAAGAAAAGAAAAAGACATAAGAAATATAAGAAATACAAAAAATCAAAATATAAATATGAGAAACCAAGAAAAAAATATTATGTAAAAAGTTATAAACATAAAAGACCATATAGGAAAAAGAAATCTATAAAAGAATGTACTTGTTATAATTGTGGGAAACTAGGACATTTAGCTAGAGATTGTAAAATGCCTAAAAATCCAAAAAAGAAACAAATATCAAAAATAAAAATAGAAAATACAGAATATATGCAGATAGATTATATAGATTATGAATTAGAAAGTGAAGATAGTATATATATGAAATTTTGGAGAATGAAACAGATAATGAAATAGATAGTGATTTAGATTAATCAAATGGATGAAGAAGATATAAAAATGAAACAAATAACTGAATAAGATATAAAATAATAACAAAGGAAAACTATTTAAATGAAGAAGGAGCGATCAAAAAATAATATTTGATAATAATATATTTGACGAAATAAAAGGAAAAGAGTTTGACTTAAGTGTAGAAAAAATATTTAAAATACCAACAATAAAAAATATATTTAGTACAAAAAAAGAAGAATACTACGTAGTAAGCCAAAAAGAACATGTAATAGACTGTAGATATGCAAAAGGTAGAGCTAATATACCACTAGTAACAAAAAGAATAATTAATAAATAAATAAAATATATAAAAAGTAAAAACCCAATAAAATATGTACACCTTGGAGGAATAGAGAAATTGATAAAAACATGTTTTAGAGAAGTAATAGATACACTAATAGAATTATATTGAGCAGATGATAGAATTATAAAACCTATAGAAAAAAGTGCAATAACTGCCATAAAAGGAAATTTAATATACCAAAAATTTAAGTTTATAATAAGTGAGAATTATTCAATAGAAATAACAGATAAAAATATAGATAAATCATTAGTATTATATTGAAAAATATCAGGAATAGAACTAACCCTAGGAAGTAAAATATTTACAGCAAGATGTAAAAATCTATATGTATTAACAACAAAACATAAAATAATAGGAAAAAATAAAATTAATAAAATACAAATAGAAAGTCCTTTCGAACAATTTGTAAAAATAATTGATAATAATGATTATAGTTACAAAGACATAGATATAGAAGAAGATTTAGAAATAATAAATGATAGAATAAGTACAAAAAGAATAGCTCATGAAAAACAAGAATCAACAAGCTCATAAAAAAGAACAAGTTATGAAACAACTTCAACAGTTAATTTAAATCAGTATTACATAACAAAAACAATAAATGAAAAAGAATATTTAATACTCTTAAACACAGGAAAAGAAGAAAATTATATAGAAAATATTTAGTAAAAAATGAAGAAATAAAATCTAATAGTAATATATGCCAGATCTACCAAAGAGTCTAATAAACATTAAAGATACGATAGAAAAAGAAATAATAATAGGAGTCAGAAAAATAAAAAATAGAATTTGAAATAAAGAAAGAAATGCAAAAAGCAGACATAATATTAGGAATAAAATGGTTAGAACAAGTAAAACTATACAATATAGAACATACACAATTATCTATAACATATAATAAATAAAGATTATTCATTAAAAGAGCTTTAATATGATATGAAAATATATGTACTTGTAGAAATAATAGTAGAAGGATATTGTAATAGGTATTATACACCTATGATAGATACAGGAGCAGAAGCAAACTTATGTATATGCAACTGTTTACTAGAAAGTGAATGAGATAAATTAAAAACACCAATAGTAGTCAAAGGATTTAATAATGAAGGAAGTTTAATTACATATAAAGCTAAAAATGTAAAAATATAGATATGAGATAAAATAATAACAATAGAAGAAATATATAATTATAAACTAACATCAAACGATATGTTTTTAGGAACGTCATTTTCAGATAAATTATACCCATATATAATAACTAAAATAGATTGGTGGCTTACAACACCATGTAAACAAAAAGTAAGAGAAAAAAGAGTTATTAATAAAAGAAGAAAGAAAACCGATTGGATAAAAGGAAGTGAAAAAATTACACAAAAGTTAAAACATATAAAAAATACAGAAGACATAGTAGAACTAGTTGTATTTCGATAAATAAAAAAGAAATAACTATATTTTCAATAGATAAGGTAGAAATAATAAAGAAAAAATTAAGACAATTATACAGTGAAAATCCATTAAAAGGATGGAAAAAACATAAAACTACTATAAAAATTGAATTAATAGAAATAGCATAATAACTCAAAAACCATTAACATATAATTTTGACGATTTAAAAGAATTTAAAATGCATATGGATGAATTATTAGAAAAACAGTATATACAAAGAAGCAATAGTAAACATAATAGCCCAGTGTTTATAGTGAATAAACATAGTGAACAAAAAAGAGGAAAAAGTAGAATGGTGATTGACTATAGAAATTTAAATGCAAAAATTATGACATACAATTATCCAATACCAAATAATATATTAAAAATAAGACAAATACAAGGATATAACTACTTTAGTAATTTGATTGTAAATCAGGATTTTACCACTTAAAGTTAGATAAAAATATTAAGGAATTAACTGCATTTACGGTACCACAAGGATTTTACGAATGGAACGTATTACCATTTGGATATAAAAATGCACCAGGTAGATACCAACACTTTATGGACAGTTATTTTAAACAATTACCTAATTGTATAGTATACATAGATGATATACTACTATATACAAAAACTAAAGAGGAACATTTAAAATTATTAGAACAATTTATAGATATAATAGAAAATTCAAAAATAAGTTTAAGTGAAAAGAAAGCCGAAATTATGAAAAACCAGATGGAGTTTTTAGGAATACAAATAGATAAAAGTGGAGTAAAAATGCAATAACATATAGTACAAAAAATAATAAATTCAAGAAGAATTAGATATAAAAAAGAAATTACAATCATTTTTAGGATTAGTAAACCAAGTAAGAGAATATATACCAAAATTAGCAGAAAGCTTAAAGCCATTACAGAATAAATTAAAAAAGGATGTAGAATATAATTACAACGAAGGAGATAAAAAATAAGTTCAGAAAATAAAAATACTTTGTAAAGAGTTCCAAAATTATAATTCCCAAACGAAAATAAAAAATTTATATATATAGTAGAAGCAGATGCTAGTGAATATAGTTATGGAGGAGTACTTAAATATAGATATGAAGAAGAAAAATTAGAACATCATTGTAGATACTACTCAGGTACGTTTAATGAAACATAAATAAAATAGGAAATAAATAGAAAAGAATTATGTTCATTATATAAATGTTTGATGGAACTGTCAAATTGGCATACGAGGTTGTTAACAAAATATTTTAACCTTGTAGCCAAACGAACTACCCAGTAACTGAACTGTCAACTCCAGAAAGTCACAAATGATTTAGGGCTACTGTAGGAATTCTCTTGATGTCAAAAATATGTGGAAATATAGAAATAACCTAGTTTTATTACTATATCTACTACTAGAAGGACATTTGTTTGCAAAAGTAAAGGGTTAGGATGTGCCTGAAGGCTCGAATAAGTAGGCATACTGGGCCACATCTTTCTCTCGATCTCCTAGGTATCGTAGCTATAGAACCTTAACTACATGAATCTCCTTATAGCGTAATCACCTGAAATCTTTATTTAATATAAAGACTAGCTCTTCACAACGGTAAATCTCTTAATCAACTAAACTGAGTCCTACTGAAGCATATTAGACTCGTTGGGAATGTAATACCGCAACATAAAAACATGAAAAACTGGATGAAAAATGAAAAAATATGAGGGCATGGAGAACTCATAAGCCAAATCTTCAACTGTACAAAGGATCTCAAAAGGTCTAATATATCTGGGGATGAGCTTACCTTTCTTCTCAAACCCGATCACACCTTTAAAGAACAATACTTGATGGAACATCCATCTCCAACTCCATCTTTAATGAAGGATACTTGAAGGAACACCTATCTCTAACTCTAAACGTGTAATGACCCTCTAGGTTATTTCCTTAATTTTTCTGCATTTTTAATTTTTTGAGCCTTCCCATAGTAGCTACATGTAATTTAAGAGTTGCCAAAATTGTCGGTTCGATTATCAGATAGTTTGTTTGGCTTAGGCTTATTTCCCTATTTTAGATCTTTTATTATTCAAAATTTGTTCATGGACCGAAACTACTAGTAGACAATCTCAGAATAAAAATTCCACTAATTCCATTAACTCTAGAATGTTGATTTTAGGCTAAAGGAACTCTTGGTTTAGGTTTTGAGGCTTCTAGACTCATTTTGGGCTATTGGTCAGATTATGTGAAAAACACAACTATAGGTATGGGCCCTACACTAAGTTGAAATGATCTCAGATGAATGTTTTGATGGTTCCATTGTGTATGGAATGCTAAATTTAGTATGATAGTATATTATTTTTGCGTGCACGTTGTTTTGAAGAAATTTTGAGCACCAAATCGAATTCCATTTCTGAGTTTAAAAAAATTTGTTGCATTAGGTCATTAATGTGACTTCTTAAGTGATCATATGACCACTTAAGAGGTGATCACATATGCGACATGGTGTCTCTTAAGTGACCTTGACAATTTGGTCAATGGTCGTTTTAGCGGTAACTGTGTTCACTTGAAAGGCCTGATAGTTGCTTAAACGTATCCACCAGCATTGCTAGATCACTTAAGAAATCACTTAAGTGATTGGGTGGCCTCTTAAGCAACACCTGGTAGCTTTAAAAGCCCCTTTCCGCACTAAATTTTCTATTACTTCTTCCACCATGTTGAGAACTCTAAAAGGTCAAAAGGTGGGAAATCATCAACATAAGTTAAGGTAATCTAACCTTACTCTTCTTGGTTGTTTTCCATTAATTTTTAATTAAATTTCTATCCTAATTATTTGTAAGATTATAGAAATTCGATCTTACATTTCTAAATTTTAATGGTTGGTTAGAGACTAATTTGTTCTTTTTTTGTGCTCAACTTTTGAGCATATATTTCTTTTCCTTTGAGAGACCTCTTTATTGGTTTGGTTTTTGAATTCCATTTGTAGGCCCTTCAGGCCCATTCTTGACTTGAAATTCAACCCAATCCTTATTATAGTAATATGGGTATCATTTTAATCCTAACGATGCATAGATTACCATTTTTGATAATGTAAATGTATTTTGAGATTGTGGAGTAAAGACAAAAGATTTATGGACAAATCAAGAATTGTAGTTCGACGTCAAGGAAGGCTTTGCCTACTCTTCTTCGTAAGATGGTCTTTAATATATGTTGTATGTTAAATAGAGATGTTAGGATGTGATTGTTGGTAGAACACTGTGACTTAGTCTAATTTATAAATTTAGGAGCTAAAAGGGTAATTGACCCTTAAGGTGAAATACTTATTATACTTCTTTAATCTTATTACCCTAGATTGCTAATCTATTATGTATTTTTAATATTATGTAATCGTTAGTATAAGGTTGCTGCAATGCTCAATTGATTGTGATGATTTTTCCTCGGATTATGATGTTATAGTTATGTCGAATATATTTTGGATCCTAAGGTCATGCCAATGATATTGGTTGGATTTCGAGAAATATTTATCCTTGTAAAGGTAGTGGCCTTAGTTTATAGGCATATTGTTGCTTATAATTGTATTGTATGGATACTGGTGATGGCATGTATAGACTTGGTACATTCATAATCACTAAGATAGTAAATGATATGATTCCAACTAAAATTATGGTTTTACTATTCTTTTCCTAAAAAGGGATTTATTCCAATATTTTACCTTTAAAATAAGCTTCTTCATAACGAGAATTGTACCATCTTAATGAATAACTAATGAGCCTTTGAGACTTAATAATGATAAGTTAGAGATTTGGTCGTGATAGATTTCAATCCATAGTTTTGCTACTATTATTTACCTCAATCGAGATAGAGATTTCCACCCTTTCTACACTTTTATAATGATTTAGTACCAAAGTTTACCTTGAGCAACTTATTTACTAACTTATACTCTTTTAGCCATAATTTTTGCTCATGCATTTTATAGGAATATATATATATATATATATATATATATATATATTTAATACTGGACAGAGTGGATTGATGATGATAAAGGTTATAAGAAATACTAGATTAGGACTATTTCAGTGTGTATGGGTACTCCCAAACCCCCTAGGGTCCCCTTCATCTATGAGCCATCGTACCGAAGAAGTGAGGTCGCAGTAGGTCCTGCCTTTGTGAGACCTCGAGTTGGAGAAGGTGTATACACTAGGTTATGTTATGGTAATTAGATCGGTGATGTTATTATGGATTCTATTTCAATTCATTCTTTTATGTACATTGACTATCACTAGTATGTTTTATATATTTCAGTCCTTGGAGGGTTGAATAGGTACAAGTGTGAGTGTTGCTTGTATCATATTGTATGGTGCTTGTATATATTAGACTTAAGGGGAGAGAGGGTTACATAGGTACAAGATCTAATTGTTATTTGCTATATATTGGTTAAACCTTCCGAGTGTATGTTATCGATGGTTTCTGAAAGGCCTGGTTAGGTATTTTTTGTCTGGACTAGCCTGTTACTTTACTTTGTTATTGTTATTATTATGCTTTCTTCATGACAAGTTAGTTAGTAGATTGGTACTGATATTTGAGGTATGATTTTGATTTCTTTCTTCTATGATTATTTTATTATGGATAATTATCTCATGTTAGACCCATGGATTAGAGGCCCTTAATATGTCAGCATTAGTTCTTACAATTATTAGAAGGCCTTGAGATACTAGTGTGATTCCTTTTGTCATACCATTGAGTTAGCATTTTTATGGTAAATATATGTATATTTGTCTATGTATAGATATGGTATTATCATATATCTCTTTCTTCTTTTAGGTATTTATGTCGTATATCCATTCTTGGCCTTGTATATTACTATGCATATCCTTATACCACTTTTTACTATTTATTATCCAGTGATATGTAGTATAGTGCTCAAGACCTAGATTATGGTTCTAATAGGGTAGTTTATCTGTATTATCTCTTTCGATTCACAATGTTCATTCTCCTAGATAATTGAGCATAACTTACATCCTTGTTGTTATGTTTTGTATATTAGTATTATCTTTGGAGCTCAGTCGGAAGTTTCCTACTGAGTACTATATGTTTAGTACTTATACTACACTTCTGCAACCTGTAGATCATAGTAGGGGTTCATGTTGTGTTGTGGGCATCATGAGGAACAACTATGGTTTGTAGACGTAGGATGAGCTCCTAGTGTTTAGAGTTCACTATTCTCCCTCTTATGTACTATACTAGTCTCTATGTTGTGTTCCGAGTTCTGTTGTATCAGTATATTATTTTAGTACTTAATTTTGTAGTTTCATTTTATTAGAATCTCTTATACTAATTCTACTAGTTTTTGGGACTATCTTATGTATTTTAACCTTTTACTATATTTATTCTGCATTCTTCCTTTATTTATTTTGGGTAGTACGTTACTATTAGTTCTGAATTATTAGTTGGCTTACCTACTAGTGGGTTATAGTAGGTGTTATCATGACTGAGAAATTTGGTTGTGATAAATTAGTATCATTACCTATTTTTATCAATGTGTTGGTACAAGATCTATGTGCCTAGTATAGTCCTGTAGATCAGGGTAGAGACGTTTGTATGATATCTTTAGGAGGCTATAGGGAATTCTTAGGAACTTATATTCTTCACTCCTTATCATGTGTTCATATTTCTATGAGCCTCAAGTATGATATTCGACTCTATTTTGTCATATATAGATGTTGCAAAGTTGTCAATAGATGTGGACAGGACTTTGACACTTGTTTCTAGAGCTTTAGTACAGCGTTAGACCAAGGAGTTAGGGATGGATATGGAAGATCTTTAGCACCAGTTAGAGGATTTAAGGCCAGACTAGTCTCCGAAAGAGTTTGTGACCACTTTAGTCTTTTGAGATTAAACATTGGGGATCATAAGTCTTTTTATGGATACCTTACAACTAGAGATGGTATCTGATTTATCAAGTTGTTCGTAGGCTCGAGTTAGGTTTATTGGAGGTCAATAATGTTCTTTGTTGGTTTAAGAGTATGAGATTAAATTTCTTGAGTGAGACAAACATATTCCTATGCCCTATCCTTCAGAGCAGGACATGTTGTATGGATTTATTATAATTAACATTACTATTCCATTTGGTGAGGATTAAGAAGCAGTTGGGTCTTTCTTTTCTTATATTATTGATCATGAAAGAGCTATAGAGAGAATATATATTGAGGTTTATAGAGGTGGTAGTAAGATCCCATAGTATCAATACAGTGCTATTGGTATTCTATCCAAGATGAAAGATCCTCTCGATGGAGGTTAGTTCCATTTAGAGCCTATTATTTCTATGCAGGTAGCATTTCAGACTATAAGTGGCTCTCAGATTAGTCTTGGTGATCATAACGGGTAGATTTCTCATCGAAACTTATGATATTTTCAATATGGGTCTTTAGGTTATGGCGACCATTCAGGATTAGAAGGAGAAACAACTCATAGTATTCTAGGATTTTATTTTGGTTGTAGGGAGATGGGACATTAGCCTAGAGAGTGCCCAAGATGTGAGTTGGTTGTTCATGCAAGGTTAGCATATGTTCTCACCATCTTAGAGTCCATGCGGTGTGTTATGATTAGAAGAAAGATGGTTATTTTAGTAAGGAGTGACCTCTGTGTCGTGGTCACCCGATTGGGATCAGCTCATATTTCTTGCTACGTTAGAGATTCAGGCGTTTATTACAATTGTAGAGAGATCAGTCATTGGTCTAAAGAGTGCCTCCAACATGGGAGTATTGGTCATTCGATTTATTTGTTCTAGTCTCATATTATTGTGGGCCCGTCTATTGGAGAGTGCCTTTAATGCCTCATTTGGTGATTCAGATGCTCAATCTATGTTTGGACCCATTCTAATTTATTCTCACTCGAACCCATTAGGCATGTGATATTGGATTTCACCATGGTAGGTGTGCTTTTATCTCTCTTCTTTACCTTTTTATTTATATGTATTGTGCTTCTCGTACATATTGATGATTGTATGCCTTGATAGATTTATATCAATTGTTGTGTCCCTTGTTATTGAGTTCATGATTATATGGATACCCCCGTAGATTATTTATTTTAGTAGTGGATGGAGTAGATCAGTGTTGATATTTCTCTATGGGTGTAACATTTGGGTTTGAGTCCTATTTACCTTGCTATATAGGCCTTTTTATGGCCCTATAGTGGTACTTATTGTTGATTTCAATTTTGTAGCACCTATTTTTATATTGATGTTTATATTGTTGATGTTATTGTTATCATTTTTTGATGTTTATCGATCCTCACTTGATAGATGACTAGACTAGTAGTATCTAGTTAGAATTTCCCTTCCTAGCGGTTCTTGTTTGTTAGCTTAGTTGGCTAGCTTGATTGGATAATTTATCTCTTATAACAAGGTAACGCTAGTTATTTTCCCCTTTTAATTAGAGTATGATAGATCGATTAAGAAGTGAATTATGGAAGCGAAGGTAAGTTGATCTTCCATAGTTCTATTATGGTTCTAGAGGTGGCGATTGGGTTGTGTGGCTAATTTTTGAGGTTGACAATTTTGGGGTTCCACTCTTCTGATATGTCTTCATTTCTCGATAGTAGTTTTAATAATGATGTCGAGAAGTCATGTATTAAAATTTAAGGTTTGTTGGGTTCGTCTAGCGATGATGGTTTGCTTTTGGTATTGGTGTAGAGTTGGATACTCTGTTCTTTTTGTGATGTTCCTATCTTTGTGGGGTTTTGAGAGGTGGAGACAGGTGATCTATTCTGTGACTGCTTTCTATGTTGGTGAATTAGGTATTAGTAGTCGAGGTATGTATTGGATTGATTAGTTCTCAGCTAAAGTTGTATTTCCCTGAGTTTCTAAAGTTTTGGTTATCTCTAGTACATCTTACAGCCTTGGAGAGTTCCTGGGTATGCTTTGGTGGTTCATGCCGTCTAGTTGATATAGAGTTGGTTACTTGTGTTCCAGCCGGTAATTTATACCTTGTTGTAATTTTGTTGTTTAGATATGTTTTGATTTTGGCTCGATATAAGTTGCTAAGGATATGTCTAATTTGGATAGTAAGGTCGATTTGAGTATTTGGCCTTAGTTAAGGCTTGTTAGCTCAATTTTGGATTTGATGCCTTGGAATGGTGATTTGGATGTTATGATATATTTGGAGCATCGATACTTACCCAACTTAAGGTTTGGGTGAGGTAAATAAGATCGAGCGATTCAGACTTGGTGTCGATAATTTAGTTTGGAGTGGTAGAGATTTGGTGCAACCATCATTTTAAGATTTTGCTTGGTAGGGTTTTATCTATCGACTTGCTAATCCTACTCCATGGTTACCTATTTGGTCTTCTTTAGCTCAGATGGATTATTGTTGATGGTTGTTCAGATGATAGTCTATGGACACGGTATGTCTTCCTTCAGGTTAACCTTGAGTTTTTACTTTTCATAGAAAAAATTTAATTATCTACCCAATAAGAGTAATATGCTTAAGTTTGATGAAACATGGCTTAATCCTTAGTTGATGGAGCATCCTGGTGCGGATCATTTAGTGGTGTGTGGTTTTGCTTCTAGTTCATGGTTTCCAGGTTAAGTGGTCATTCGTGCTAGTTGTAGCACTGACATAAATTGCAGACCTTGGTTATCCTTATTTGCGTGCCTAGGTAGTGCTTTGTGGGCTTATTCTCATGTTCTTTGTTATGGAATTTTAGTGGATCAACTTCATTTCATTAAGATTAGTGTAATAAGATTGGATGAACAAGACTCGGGATACTTTCTGCTTGGTTTAGAGTGGTTAACATGTTTGAAAAGGCAAAAGAAGTTTATATGTGGATTTGGAATTAGTTGCATGACTCATGCCTTGTTTCCCTTTGTCTTGGATGATTTTTTGCATGATTGTGCTGGTGTTGTTGTGGTGTCAGAATGTCGTGGTTTGGATTTTCGTAATTCAACCTTCCTCGATTTAGTTGCTGATAGTCGATGGTTAAGGTTGGGTTTTGGTTGTTTGAGAAGTGAAGAAAGGAAGTTTGTTGAAAAAGATATACCTGTATAAAAATCCTTTGGAAGTGTTTTCTCTTCGTGGAGGTTATCTGGGAAGTCATTTGGAGGATGTAGACACAGTGCCTCATCCTTTCAATCTCTTAAGACCTTTCTATCCATTGACTTCGCAGATGGAAGTCCTTTTAGTAGTGGATATTGTAATGATCCTCCAGGCCATTTCCTTAATTTTCTCTTATTTCCAGCATTTTAATCCTTCCCACAACGACTACAAGTCTTTTATGACTTGCCAAAATAGTCGGTATGATTATCAGATAATTCATTTGGATATTAGACTCATTTCCCTATTTTGGCGATATTTTTATTTAGGATTTGGACTCAAACCAAAATTCCTAATAGACGACCTCAGATGTGAATTGTGATAGTTCCGTAAACTCTTAAAGGTTGATTTTAGGCTAGGAAGAGCCTTGGCTCAGGTCCCGGGGCTTTAACTCATTTTAGGCTATAGCTCAAATCATCCAAAAATTAAAACAATAGGTGTGGGCCTCACACTTAGTCAAAATAGTCTTAGATGAATGTTTTAATGGTTCCATTAAGTCTAGAAAGTCCAATTTACTATGGAAGCATATTTTATTTGCATGCACGGGGTTTAGAACGAATCCCAAGCACCCGGTCGAAGTCTATTTTGGACTTATGAAAATCTGGTGCATTAGGTCACTGATGTGAACTCATATGGGATCATATGATCACTTGAGCGATTGACATGACCCGAACTAAGGCCTTGTCATAATGGACATCTCAAACCCCCATAAGGACCGGAGACAGCCCGACTACCCAATCAAACCAACCAACATATACCCTGAGTTGGGTGAATTCCAAACATATAATAAGGTGATTAACATCACAAAGAGTTTGGGATAGGTCTGAGACCATGACCAACTAAAACAAGTATAACCGTCCAATGCCCAACCAACAATAATAACAAAACCAAAATAAGAACTAAGTCCATATCCACACCAGAACATACCCAAGTGCATAATTTGTCCATACAAAGCATCTAAAAGAGAATCTAAGAACATACGGTCAGAACATGCCCCTGACCACAGCCAAAATCAATATCCAAGTCTAAACAATTGAAAAAATAAGAAACTTAAACTAGAAAGGGAGCCTTCCAAAGTATGAAAGCTCACCACTTCAAGTTAACATAAGCTGTTCTCGAGTCCAATCACTGAATAAGAGTTGTAGTATGACCAACACCTGCATCGCATGGAGATACTACATTAATGATGGTTAGCGATTGGAGTACTAGCATGTAACTCAAGGATAAGGATAAAATATGCCAGCAGTTCAAAATCAATCAACCTATGTACATATTAATGCAATACATACATATATATATATACCATGTCAGATAGGAAATAAGATTACCATGAACTTTGAAAAATACTAACCTGGGCTATGTAACATGACCGTCATAGAATAAGACACCTATGGGCTATATGGGCCCAGCTCTCCCCTAGCTGGAAGAACCCCCGCGCATGTAGCCGCACGAAACATAGAGTATCCATAATCATATATGCCTATAGGTGGACTCAAAACTCCCATCATAATCAAGGTACTTTTAACACCTATACATGTAGTAAGAGCGGCTTCAACCTCAGTATCATATGTTTATTTAGGGGAATCGAACCACCCGGTCATAAGATACCCGCACTGGCTAATACAGTTTCCAGTGTTAGTCCTTTGGACTTCACTTTCATGGTCCGGCTACACATCCCGCTCTTAAAGCCCAATCTAAATATTCTTTCACATATACAACCATTAAGCAATTACTTACCAAAGACACTTCGTTGCTATTGTCATACCAACACTACTTGCAAGTATACCACATGTGATTACCATTATCAATCAACTAATCAATTTTTTGACTTTTGGAATCAAACCCATTGTCTACAAAGACACTTATTCAATTCAAAGTTTAAGGACTCTAACCCATTATCTAACAAAAATATAAATTAAGTTAGTGTTTAGGGACTCAAACCTATTTAACCAATTAAACCGACAAGGTATACCTTTAAATCGTTACATGGCCACCAAGGATGAAACATCCTGAATTTTGACCCTTAGAAAAATTTCCTAAAAATCCATTCTTCAGACTCAATACGACTTATAGATATGAGCCATATCATAGGGTACGAGTGGTATGGTCTTGTCGTATGCTGACCTGTGTTAGTTTGTGGGATTGTTTTGGTCATTGGAATGGGTACGACTTAGAGGTGTGAGTCTTAAGGGATTGGTATTAGCATATCAGGGACTCATATGGTAAACAATATTTAATTCCCTATGTATTTTATTCTTCCAAGGATACTGGTCATGGATACGGATCGTATATTGTGGTTATAACTTGATTGGATAAGTCGTACATTGAATAGTATTTTATCCAAGATTTGAGGTCTGGATACGAATGGTGGATACCAATGAAATAGGAGGGTATGACATGTATGGGTCAGTCATATTCCTGTGACGGTATTTTTGTGCAACTTAAGTGGGGGTATTCTGGACATATCCCTACTTACCGTAATTTAGACCCATAACTTTTAATACACTTAGGAGGTTATTTACCCTATTATTCTATTCATTAACACTTAAAAACTATTCCAAAACATCTCAGAATTCTCTCAAGAGCTTTTTTGGCAAGGAAGCTAGGGTTTCAACTAGGGGATTGATTTGGGCTTACTTTGGTGATTTCTTGCCATCAATTCTTTGGTATAAGACATGATTCTCTTCCCTCGTTGTAATTTCAACTAATGTCATGGTTTATATGATTTATTTCATGGTTGTTACTATTTCATAATTATGGCTTTTCAACTATTATTGGGGTTTTTTTTATATTGAATGGTTAGTTATGGTTTGCTATAGTTTTAATTATGTTTTATATGCATTAATGGTGGTTTTGTACAATTGTATTGCATGATAATGGTTTAATGGTATTTGGAATTGGTTTTAGTTATATTATGCCCCCAAGGTGTTTGATGAAATACTTATAAAGATATGTTTATTGCATTGACTTCTTTTAATGGAACTCTTGTATGTTTTAAAGTAGATAAAGAATTTATACATGATTTAAATGGTTTGAAAAGGCAAAATAAGTATGCTTGTGGAGAACATGGTTGTGTCCCAAGTGGATTTAATATGGTATATATGAAAAGGGTACCTAAGGTCCCCTCAACCTAAATGGTTTGGCTATGGATATGACTTGCAAGTAAGGGCTGGTATGACGATACCACCAATATTGGACTTAGTTAATAAATGATAAATGAATTGTTTTGACAAGGTTTTAATTGTGTATTAATGGCAGGGTGTGTAGAAAAGTCATGGAATGTGGTTGTCCCCAGGGGACCAAAATCAAAAACTCATATTTGCCGATATGAGGGGTCCTTGATGATCGCATGCGAGTGTTACATTTTATATTGTAGGGATGTACTAGTCATCCTATGTGATATTGCCCAGTTGTGCAGCTACACGGACTAGGACTCTTTTAGCAGAAGGAGCTAAACCCATATTTCCCATGGGTGGTTAGGACAGCAAAGCTACATAGCCCAGGTAAAGGTTTTAAGTGCATGCTAAACCCGGTCCTTTTTATCGGGACTTATATTTGTATGGTTGTATGCATTATTGATTGTTTTACTTGGTTTTATGACTGGCATTATTTTATCCTTACCCTGATATTTATGCTAGCGATCATTTGCTAACCCCCTCTACTGGTGGTTGTATACCCATACTAGGGAGGAACCAGCCATTCTACTCTTCCTATTTAGCACGTGGATTTGGTATCAACATTTGGACTGAAGTGGTGAGCTTCCATCCTTTCGGAAGGCATAATTTAATGTCATTGATTTCTTTTGACACTCTTCTTTTAATTTGGATATTAGTTTTGGCCATCGTTGGGGGCATGTCCCAACTGGATTTGTTTACTCTTTTGGATAGAGGCTTTGTGGTACTTTAAGGGTTGGTATGAGTGAGATTTGTAGATGTGTAAGCCTTACCATTGGTATTGATATTAAGGCTGGCATCATCAGACATAATTTCTCACTATGCCATCCTATTACATTTTGTGATCGATTTTCATATTATGTTTTGGTATTCCCTTTGGTTTATGGTCTATGGTAAGGTTGGTACGGTGTAACACCCCGATTCACTGAATCAAAGGGACCACAAGCTAACCCATGACTGATATCTGTACCTGTATACTATAAATCATGATATAATAATGCGGAATACATAGAACTGTAAGGCTATAAGGTTCAACTGAATAAAATCATGTGGGTGAAAATACCCAAAATAACTCAATCTGAAAGCTAAGTCTGAATGTAAATCTAAAAGCCTCTAAACTAACTGAATAAGGAATTGAAGGAACATGTCTCCAACTAACTCCGCAAAACTGAAATGAACAAATAAATAAATGTATCAAATCATATTATCCTCGAATCCATGAGTACTCACTGTGTCTCTGCGACTGGAATGCTACCGCTACTGCTGGGCAGGAGCTCGTGTCTCAAAACCTATGGTGTAACATAAAAAGAAAGCACCATACCGCAAAAGCGTCAGTATAACTGGAGTACTAAGTATACGAGGAAGGTAGGCCGAACATAAAGGGTTTCATGCGTGAACAACACTGACTGACTAATATGAACATAGGAGTTCAAACACACATATATAGAAACTGGGACCGTGAATACGTGATAGCATGACCTGTAAGCTAATATATGGTTTACTGATAACTGTCATGACTGATACAGTATCTGATAATATGGACGGCTGTGTCTAATAGTCCTTTATATACTGAAATCTGAAGAATGCCCTGAGTTCTTTTATTGAGATTGATACTGAAACTGTGGGAAGTAGTGTTTAACCGACCTGCCCCATGTATGCCATTATGGCTAAGCTGGGGTCCAATCTTTGCCCTAACTGGAGGGGTGTCAATACCGTGCCACGGGTAAGGACAGCCTGTGAGTGACCCTTATCTAGCGGGTACTCAATGAGAATGATGAGAACCCTAAACTGACGGGTTAAGCTATCTCATCAACCCTAATCTGATGGGTTAAGATGTCTCAACCTATGCTAGCTACGTAGTTTTGGAACACAAGGATGACTACTAAGAATTACACCCTGAACTGGCGGGTGAGTTCCCATCCTTGGGTTCACTCAGTGCTAACCTCTACTCCCATCTGGAGGGACTGGACATGAATAACTGACTGTGCATGACTTAATCTTACTGAATTCTGTTGACTGGCGGAATGTTACTGATATCTTACAACTGACTAAGATCATGAGGTTTTCCTGAGTCACATGACTGACTGAAGTCTATGGAATCAGAGCTTGAGTTTGGATATCGTGAAACATGACATGGCTCTAGGTAACATCTATAGTTTTCGGGTACAAGTACCCCCAGGACTCGATAGGAGGAAACTGACACGCATG
>NC_061121.1:116953431-116959394 GCF_002878395.1 Capsicum annuum
GTAGGGTTAAGTTTAGGGATGTGTAAGGAGTGTTAAAAGACTTAATTACCCTTAAAATAACTCAAAACAGAGTGTTTTTGTCACCTGGAACTGACTTAGGCGGTGCCCAAGTGATTGCCTAAGCTAGGTTGGGCGGTGCCTAACTAATCGCCTATGTTTGGTTGGGCGGCGCCTAACCAATCACCTATCCTTACTGTCTCTCACGAAAATGGGCATAACTTTTCGTTGGATTAAGGCAAAATTGGGATCATTGGAAAGCTAATTTGATTCTCTACAATTTGGTGGGTCTAAATCAGCCAAAATACCACCTTAACATCGAGTTATTCTTTTTCAAATATGAACCTTGCACAATCTAACACTAAAACTTGATGGATCAAAAACTCTTAGCTTGTATTACATTAAGTGACTCATATGAACGTGTTTAATGCATCATAAGCTATCCTATCACTAGGATATTTATTGTAAGTCATGTAGTCAAATATGAATCATAGGATAGGATATTTCATACGTAGGAATAATTATTCACTTCCTAGCTTAGAAACATGCGGGGTATTACAATATCTCCACCTTGAGAACATTCGTCCTCGAATGAGAATTTACCGAGAAAGGATACAAGATAATAGAACCTGAACTGAACATGAAGAATTGAAACTTAATCTCATGACTGACTTGCTAAACATACTGAACTCGTGCATATCTGATTCATGGACAACTAACATATGAATGTATGACTGAGTATGAAATGGTTAATAGGTACCAAGTTTATACTGAAAACATGAACGTGAAAATGAATAAGATTAAGGAAAACTGTTACCTTGAGCTTGATCTAAATTGGCATGGAAGAGGTGAGGATACTTGGTACGCTTATCTGCTTCTGCTTCCCAAGTAGCTCCCTCATGAAACTGATTTTGCCAAAGAACCTTTACTAGAGGGACTTCTTTGTTCCTCAATCCATAAGTCTGATAATCTAAGATTTCGACTGGAATCTCTTTATAAGAGAGGCTGTTCTGAATATCGATGCTCTGAATAGGGACAACAACTGCTAGGTCACCTATGCACTTCTTTAGCAAAGAAACATGGAAGACTGGATGACTGAGGCTAGATCTGAAGCAACTCAAGCTCATAAGCTACCTTGCCGAAGAGACAAAGAATTCTAGACGGACAGACATATCGGGGACTGAGTTTTCTTTTATTACCGAACCTCTTCACTCCCTTCATGGGAGAGATCTTAAGATAGACATAGTCATTGACCTCGAACTCAAGATCTTTTCTACGAACATCTGTATAGGACTTCTGTCAGCTCTGAGCAGCCCGGAGTCTCTCTCTGATCAACTGAACTTTCTCTAAGGCGTCAAATACTAAGTCAGGACCTATGATTGAGGCCTCACTAACTTTAAACCAACCAATCAGAGATCTACATCCTACCATAGAGAGATTCGAATGGAGCCATCTGATTACTAGAATGATAGCTATTGTTGTATGCAAACTCAATCAAAGGCAAGTGGTCTCCCAACTTCCCTTGAAGTCAATTGCACACGCCCTTAACATAACTTCAAGAGTCTGAATGGTCCTCTTTCTTGACCATCTGTCTGAGGATGAAATGCTGTGCTGAGATGGACTTGGGTACCGAGACCCTTTTGGAATGCTTTCCAAAAGTGAGAAGTGAACTGGGTACCTCTATCTGAGATGATAGATAGTGGAACACTATATAACCTGACTAACTCCCTGATATAGAGTTTGGCATAATCCTCAGTGGAATAAGAAGTACGAACAGGAAGGAAATGAGCTGACTTGGTCATTCTATCTATAATGACCCAGACTGAATCATGCTGATAACGAGTTCTAGGCAAACCCGTCACGAAGTCCATGTTAACTTCGTCCCACTTCCAAGTAGGAATGGTGAACTCTTGCATGGAACCACTAGGTTTCTGATGCTCTATCTTAACCTGCTAACACGTAGAGCACTTAGCCACAAACTCTGCAATATCTCTCTTCATCCCACTCCACCAATAGATCTCCCACATGCCGCGGTACATCTTAGTGGCCCCTGGATGAATAGAGTATTGCGCACCATGCACTTCTGCAAGAATTTGCTGCCTCAATTCATCTACACCTGGAACACATAGATGACCCTGACAACAAAGAACACCATCTCCCCCTTGGGAGAAAACCCCGACTTTCTGATTCTGAATTGACTCTTTGAGCTTGACAAGGCTAGGATCCATGTCTTATTTCTCTTTCACCTTGGAAACTAGAGAAGACTCTGAACTACTATGAACACATACACCACCCTCTGAAAAATTAACTAAGCGAACGCCTAGTCTGGCAAGCTGATGGATCTCCTGATCCATCTTTTTCTGACTATCCTCACATGAGAAATAATACCCATGGAGAGTCGACTAAGAGCGTCGGCCACAACATTGGCCTTGCCCAGATGATAAAGAACACTCATGTCGTAATCCTTCAAGAGCTCTAACCACCTTCTCTGGAAAAGATTGAGATCTTTCTGGGAAAAGACATACTGGAGGCTTTTATAGTCTGTGAAGACATCTACATGAACTCTATAAAGATAATGCCTCCAAATCTTCAAGGAAAAAGCTACCGCTGCTAACTCAAGATCATGAGTAGGATAATTCTTCTCATATGGCTTTAACTGTTTGGAGGCATAGGCTATGACCTTACCATGCTACATGAGGACACAACCTAAACCCACTCTGGATGCATCACAATAGACTACAAAACTATTTGAACCATCTGGAATAGCTAGAACTGGAGCTGAGGTGAGTCGAGTCTTCAACTCTTGAAAGCTCTTCTCGCATGAATTTGACCACTGAAACTTAATCTTCTTCTGAGTCAATCTGGACATAGGAGATGCAATAGAAGAAAATCCCTCAACAAACCTTCTGTAATAGCCAACCAAACCCAAGAAACTCCTAATATCTGATGGAGATACGGGTCTGGACCAGTTTTTTACATCCTCAACTTTCTGAGGATCTACTCTAATGCCATCACCGGAAATAATATAGCCAAGGAATGCTACTGATCTTAGCCAAAATTCACACTTGCTAAACTTAGCGAATAATTGGAGATCCCTGAGAGTCTAAAGAACAATCCTGAGATGGTCTGCATGATCACGCTCTGTGTGAGAATAGACCAAAATATCATCTATAAAGACTATGACAAACATGTCCAAGTATTGCTTGAACACATGGTTCACCAAATCCATAAAAGATGCAGGGACATTGGTAAGACCAAATGACATGACTAAAAATTTGAAGTGACTATACCAAGTACGGAAAGTTGTCTTCAAAATGTCACATTCTCTATCTTTGAGCTGATGATAGCCTGATCTAAGGTCTATCTTGGAAAAGTAACTGGCACCCTGAAGTTGGTCGAATAGATCATCAATCTTGGGAAGAGGATATCTGTTCTTGACCGTGCCTTTGTTGAGTTGATGGTAATCAATACACATCCTAAGAGAACCATCTTTCTTGTGCATGAATAACACTGGCGTACCCCATGGGGAAATGCTGGGTTTGATGAATCCCTTATCTAAGAGATCCTTCAACTGATCTTTTAGTTCCTTGAGTTCTGCTGGTGCCATTCTGTATGGCAGAATAGAAATAGGTTGAGTATCCGGAAGAAGGTCTATACCAAAGTCTATTTCCCTTTCGAGAGGAATGCCTGGAAGATCATCGGAAATGGCATCTGAGTATTCATTAACAACAAGGACTGTTTTGAGGCTGGGAGATTCAGAACTGGAATCTTTAACATGCACAAGATGATACACACACCCCTTAGAAATTATTTTCCTTGCCCGAAGGTAGGAAACAAGTTGACCCCTGAACGCTGAAATGCTACCCTTCCACTCTAGGACGGGATCATTCGAGAACTGAAACTAAACTATCCTGTTTCTACAGTCGACTGTGGCATAGTAGGAATGAAGCCAATCCATGTTGAGAATGACATTAAAATCAGTCATCTTTAACTCCATTAACCGTCATATTCCCTTGCCTGAGGTTGATGAACTTAAGAACTTTGGCTTTCCTCAGCTCTTGGGGAAAGAATCTATCTAAGAAGGTCGTGACAAATTCCTCCCATTCGATAGGGCCTGTATCATCTAACCTCTCAGACTTCCACTATTTGTACCAATTATGTGCAACATCCTGTAACTGGTAGGCGGCTAACTCAGCACTCTTAATAGAAGTAACACCCATGATGTCAATGACCTTCTAGACTTAGTCAATGAACTCCTGAGGGTCCTCATCAGACTTAGACCCAAGGAAAGATGGAGGGTTCATCCGGGTGAAGTCCCAAGCTCTAGCTGCTTTGGGATTGCCCACTGGATTGGCCGGAATAACTGGTGGCCGTTCATTCTGTGCAGCCATGGACTGAGCAAGTATGGTAAATGCGGCTCTAAATTTCGCATGGGAAACATGTTTGCCCAACGGATTTTCGGGCTGAGGAGCTGGCTGGTTTCTTCTCTTTGGGGCCATGGTCTGGATTAAGAGAAGACTGGATTAGACTGAGAGTTTAACTTGTGATTATGCTCACTAGCATGACATGAATAATGAAGAAAGGGGACTATTCCTAAAACATCTTATAGCCTACAACACATAAATGTGGAGCGCAACACACCCATGTACAAGACTCTACTAGATGCGGCTTTCAGACTCCCTAGGACTCTATTGAAACTTAGGCTCTGATACTAAGTTTGTAACACCTCGATTCACTGAACCGAAATGCTACACGGTGCTCATGACCCCGAGGGACCACAAGCTAACCCATGACTAATATCTATACCTGTATACTGCAAATAATGATGTAATAATGCGGAATACATAGAACTGTAAGGCCATAAGGTTCAACTAAATAAAATCATGTGGGTGAAAATACCCAAAACAACTCAATCTGAAAGCTAAGTCCGAATGTAAATCTAAAAGCCTCTAAACTATCTGAATAAGGAGTTGAAGGAACATGTCTCCAACTAACTCCGTAAAACTGAACTGAAGAAATAAATAAATATATTAAATCATATTATCCTCAAATTAGTGAGGACTCACTGTGTCTCTGCGACTGGAATGCTATTGCTACTGCTGGGCAGGAGCTCGTGTCTCGGAACCTATGGTGTAACATGAAAAGAAAGAACCATAGCACAAATGCGTTAGTACAACTGGAGTAGTGAGTATACAAGAAAGGTAGGCTAAACATAAAAGGGCTTCATTCAAGAACAACACTGACTGACTAATATAAACGTGGGGTGCAAACACACATATATAGAAACTGGGACCATGAATACGTGATAGCATGACCTGTAAGCTAATATATGGTTTACTGATAACTGTCATGACTGATACTGCAACTGATAACATGGATGACTGTATCTGACAGTCCTGTATATACTAAAATTTGAAGAACACCCTGAGTTCTTTTATTAAGACTGATACTGAAACTGTGGGAAGTAGTGTTTAACTGATATGCCCCATGTATGTCGTTATGGCTAAGCTGGGGTCCAATCTCTGCCCTAACTGGAGGCGTGTCAATACCGTGCCATGGGTAAGGATAGCCTATGAGTGACCCTTATCTAGCGGGTACTCAATGAGAACGGTGGGAACCCTAAACTGACGAGTTAAGCCTCCTAATCAACCCTAATCTGATGGGTTAAGATGTCTCAACCTACACTATCTACGTAGTTCTGGAACACAAGGATGACTACTAAGAATCACACCCTGAACTGGCGGGTGAGTTCCCATCCTTGGGTTCACTCAGTGCTAACCTCTACTCCTATCTGGAGGGACTGGACATGAATAACTGACTCTGCATGACTTAATCTTACTGAATTCCGTTGACTGGTGGAATGCTACTGATATCTTACAACTGACTAAGATCATGAGGTTTTCCTGAGTCACATGACTGACTGAAGTCTATGGAATTATAGCTTGAGTTCGGATATCGTGAAACAT